>NC_088222.1:14762273-14912273 GCF_036934945.1 Oncorhynchus masou masou
CACTGGGTCAGCCCATCAGACAGCCAGTAAAGGAATGTGTTTTTTTAGGCTCCAAGTATGGAGGGAGACTCTCAGAGTGAGATCTTCTGGGAGATCTGGCGCTTCTGCCAGGGGAAGCTCTGGATTTACGACCGACCAAGCAAAGGGGGAGAAGAGACCCTCAATGCTAGGGCCAGGGTTAAGGGGACTGAGTGGCAGCCTGTCTGTTGGACAAAGCTTGACCATCACTCCTTCTCTCACTCCACTGGTATACCCTGACCTGGGTTCAAAATTATTTCAAATACTTTTATTGAACTTGCCTGGAGAGCCAGATGGGTGGATTTGTACTTTTTAGGACTATTCAATTGCTTCCATTGAATGAGGCATGCTGGAGTTCACTGAATGAAAATACATGATGATCTTATTTTGGAATATACAGCGCATATTAAATTAGCAGCGGTTGCAAACATCTACTGTATCTGCATAGTGAACTACTTATAGAGGATGATGTTGCTATGGGAAAGATTCAGACGGTTGGTCTGTGGGTTCAGTTCAGACTGGCTCCTCTTCTCCAGACTCATAAATACAGCCAGACCACTAATGTCTTCAGACAAACTGCCCGGCCTCCAACCCTTCACTCATCTTCAAACAGCCAATGAATTAGCTCTTTAATCAAATCAGCTGCAGCAGCATTCCATACATAAAGGAACCTTCAGACAGTGAAAGAAATTAAGAGTTTATTTCCAAAATGCTATATGTTTAATTTGTTTATATATATTTTTTCACCAGAAATGATTGCTTATGGATATTTTCATGTGTGTGTAAAATGTATCTATTCTCAGATTTTTTATTCATTGATTTTAGACAATGTGTTTTTTATTGTTGTTGCTAAATGCTATATGTCCATTGTTTAGCTGGAATGGAATGTTGTTATCCTGTATATTTGACTGTGATATGTGATTGTCTCACCTAGCTATCTTAAGATGAATGTACTTACTGTAAGCTGCTCTGGATCAGAGCATATGCTAAATGACTAAATCATCAAATGAAAAAGGTTTTACATTGATGTCACAAATGTATAATGTTTTACATTTCTTTATAAAAAACTTATTTGTTACATTTGTGTAAAACCTATCATTATTTGTCTCTGAAATGAAAACCAGTAAATCCAAGATTTTAAACAAATACATGTCAATCAATAGATTGTGAAAAAACACACCAATCTCTTTGATAATTTATTGAAATAAAAAGCAAATTTACCAATAATTTACCATCTTTTTGGAATGAAACTCTTCAAATGTATACTGTTGGTCTTATCTAGTGGTGGAGAGATGGGTGATACACTGTGGGGGGGGGGGATAAACAGTGGGGAGGGAGATAAACAGTGGTGAGGGAGATAAACAGTGGGGAGGGAGATACACCGTGGGGAGGGAAATAAACAGTGGGGCGGAGATAAACAGTGGTGAGGGAGATAAACAGTGGTGAGGGAGATAAACAGTGGTGAGGGAGATAAACAGTGGTGAGGGAGATAAACAATGGGGAGGGAGATACACCGTGGGGAGGGAGATAAACAGTGGGGGGCAGATAAACAGTGGTGAGGGAGATAAACAGTGGTGAGGGAGATAAACAATGGGGAGGGAGATACACCGTGGGGAGAGAGATAAACAGTGGGGGGAGATAAACAGTGGTGAGGGAGATAAACAGTGGTGAGTAAGATAAACAATGGGGAGGGAGATACACCGTGGGGAGGGAGATACACTGTGTGGAGGGAGATCAACTGTAGGGAGGGAGATAAACAGTGGTGAGTAAGATAAACAATGGGGAGGGAGATACACTGTGTGGAGGGAGATCAACTGTAGGGAGGGAGATCAACTGTGGGGAGGGAGATCAACTGTGGGGAGGGAGATCAACTGTGGGGAGGGAGATACAGTGTGTGGAGGGAGATCAACTGTGGGGAGGGAGATACACTGTGGGGAGGGAGATACACTGTGGGGAGGGAGATCAACTGTGTGGAGGGAGATCAACTGTAGGGAGGGAGATCAACTGTGGGGAGGGAGATCAACTGTGGGGAGGGAGATCAACTGTGGGGAGGGAGATACACTGTGGGGAGGGAGATACACTGTGTGGAGGGAGATCAACTGTGGGGAGGGAGATACACTGTGTGGAGGGAGATCAACTGTAGGGAGGGAGATCAACTGTGTGGAGGGAGATACACTGTGGGGAGGGAGATACACTGTGGGGAGGGAGATACACTGTGGGGAGGGAGATACACTGTGGGGAGGGAGATCAACTGTGGGGAGGGAGATCAACTGTGGGGAGGGAGATCAACTGTGGGGAGGGAGATACAGTGTGAGGAGGGAGATACAGTGTGAGGAGGGAGATACACTGTGGGGAGGGAGATACACTGTGGGGAGGGAGATCAACTGTGGGGAGGAAGATACACTGTGTGGAGGGAGATCAACTGTAGGGAGGGAGATACACTGTGTGGAGGGAGATACACTGTGGGGAGGGAGATCAACTGTGGGGAGGGAGATCAACTGTGGGGAGGGAGATACACTGTGGGGAGGGAGATACAGTGTGGGGAGGGAGATACACTGTGTGGAGGGAGATACAGTGTGGGGAGGGAGATACACTGTGGGGAGGGAGATCAACTGTGGGGAGGGAGATACACTGTGGGGAGGGAGATACACTGTGGGGAGGGAGATACACTGTGTGGAGGGAGATCAACTGTGGGGAGGGAGATAAACAGTGGGGAGGGAGATACAGTGTGAGGAGGGAGATACACTGTGGGGAGGAAGATACACTGTGTGGAGGGAGATCAACTGTGGGGAGGGAGATACACTGTGTGGAGGGAGATACACTGTGGTCCTATTTACACCTGCTGATATACGGCGATGGGAACAATCTCACTTGCTGAGGATTCGCTTCTCTGGGTATTTTTGAGAGTGTTCCCTAAAATTTCAGTTGAAAGGCATAGTTCATTTGAAAGACAAGATACACCGTGGGGAGAGAGATAAACAGTGGGGGGAGATAAACAGTGGTGAGGGAGATAAACAGTGGTGAGTAAGATAAACAATGGGGAGGGAGATACACCGTGGGGAGGGAGATACACTGTGTGGAGGGAGATCAACTGTAGGGAGGGAGATAAACAGTGGTGAGTAAGATAAACAATGGGGAGGGAGATACACTGTGTGGAGGGAGATCAACTGTAGGGAGGGAGATCAACTGTGGGGAGGGAGATCAACTGTGGGGAGGGAGATCAACTGTGGGGAGGGAGATACAGTGTGTGGAGGGAGATCAACTGTGGGGAGGGAGATACACTGTGGGGAGGGAGATACACTGTGGGGAGGGAGATACACTGTGGGGAGGGAGATCAACTGTGTGGAGGGAGATCAACTGTAGGGAGGGAGATCAACTGTGGGGAGGGAGATCAACTGTGGGGAGGGAGATCAACTGTGGGGAGGGAGATACACTGTGGGGAGGGAGATACACTGTGTGGAGAGAGATCAACTGTGGGGAGGGAGATACACTGTGTGGAGGGAGATCAACTGTAGGGAGGGAGATCAACTGTGTGGAGGGAGATACACTGTGGGGAGGGAGATACACTGTGGGGAGGGAGATACACTGTGGGGAGGGAGATACACTGTGGGGAGGGAGATCAACTGTGGGGAGGGAGATCAACTGTGGGGAGGGAGATCAACTGTGGGGAGGGAGATACAGTGTGAGGAGGGAGATACACTGTGTGGAGGGAGATACACTGTGGGGAGGGAGATCAACTGTGGGGAGGGAGATCAACTGTGGGGAGGGAGATACACTGTGTGGAGGGAGATACACTGTGGGGAGGGAGATCAACTGTGGGGAGGGAGATCAACTGTGGGGAGGGAGATACACTGTGGGGAGGGAGATACAGTGTGGGGAGGGAGATACACTGTGTGGAGGGAGATACAGTGTGGGGAGGGAGATACACTGTGGGGAGGGAGATCAACTGTGGGGAGGGAGATACACTGTGGGGAGGGAGATACACTGTGGGGAGGGAGATACACTGTGGGGAGGGAGATACACTGTGGGGAGGGAGATACACTGTGGGGAGGGAGATACACTGTGGGGAGGGAGATCAACTGTGGGGAGGGAGATACACTGTGGGGAGGGAGATACACTGTGGGGAGGGAGATACACTGTGGGGAGGGAGATACACTGTGGGGAGGGAGATACACTGTGGGGAGGGAGATACACTGTGGGGAGGGAGATCAACTGTAGGGAGGGAGATCAACTGTGAGGAGGGAGATACACTGTGGGGAGGGAGATACACTGTGGGGAGGGAGATACAGTGTGAGGAGGGAGATACACTGTGGGGAGGGAGATACACTGTGGGGAGGGAGATCAACTGTGGGGAGGGAGATACACTGTGTGGAGGGAGATCAACTGTGGGGAGGGAGATACACTGTGGGGAGGGAGATACACTGTGGGGAGGGAGATACAGTGTGAGGAGGGAGATCAACTGTGGGGAGGGAGATACACTGTGGGGAGGGAGATACAGTGTGAGGAGGGAGATACAGTGTGAGGAGGGAGATACACTGTGGGGAGGGAGATACACTGTGTGGAGGGAGATCAACTGTGGGGAGGGAGATACACTGTGGGGAGGGAGATACAGTGTGGGGAGGGAGATCAACTGTGGGGAGGGAGATACACTGTGTGGAGGGAGATACACTGTGGGGAGGGAGATACAGTGTGGGGAGGGAGATACACTGTGGGGAGGGAGATCAACTGTGGGGAGGGAGATACACTGTGTGGAGGGAGATCAACTGTGGGGAGGGAGATACACTGTGGGGACTGTGGGGGGAGATACACTGTGGGGAGGGAGATACACTGTGGGGAGGGAGATACACTGTGTGGAGGGAGATCAACTGTGGGGAGGGAGATACACTGTGGGGAGGGAGATACAGTGTGAGGAGGGAGATACAGTGTGAGGAGGGAGATACACTGTGGGGAGGGAGATACACTGTGTGGAGGGAGATCAACTGTGGGGAGGGAGATACACTGTGGGGAGGGAGATACAGTGTGGGGAGGGAGATCAACTGTGGGGAGGGAGATACACTGTGTGGAGGGAGATACACTGTGGGGAGGGAGATACAGTGTGAGGAGGGAGATACAGTGTGAGGAGGGAGATACACTGTGGGGAGGGAGATACACTGTGTGGAGGGAGATCAACTGTGGGGAGGGAGATACACTGTGGGGAGGGAGATACAGTGTGGGGAGGGAGATCAACTGTGGGGAGGGAGATACACTGTGTGGAGGGAGATCAACTGTGGGGAGGGAGATACACTGTGGGGAGGGAGATACACTGTGGGGAGGGAGATACACTGTGGGGAGGGAGATCAACTGTGGGGAGGGAGATACACTGTGGGGAGGGAGATACACTGTGGGGAGGGAGATCAACTGTGAGGAGGGAGATACACTGTGGGGAGGGAGATACACTGTGGGGAGGGAGATACAGTGTGAGGAGGGAGATACACTGTGGGGAGGGAGATACACTGTGGGGAGGGAGATCAACTGTGGGGAGGGAGATACACTGTGTGGAGGGAGATACAGTGTGTGGAGGGAGATCAACTGTGGGGAGGGAGATACACTGTGGGGAGGGAGATACACTGTGGGGAGGGAGATACAGTGTGAGGAGGGAGATACACTGTGGGGAGGGAGATACACTGTGGGGAGGGAGATACACTGTGGGGAGGGAGATACACTGTGTGGAGGGAGATCAACTGTGGGGAGGGAGATAAACAGTGGGGAGGGAGATACAGTGTGAGGAGGGAGATACACTGTGGGGAGGAAGATACACTGTGTGGAGGGAGATCAACTGTGGGGAGGGAGATACACTGTGTGGAGGGAGATACACTGTGGTCCTATTTACACCTGCTGATATACGGCGATGGGAACAATCTCACTTGCTGAGGATTCGCTTCTCTGGGTATTTTTGAGAGTGTTCCCTAAAATTTCAGTTGAAAGGCATAGTTCATTTGAAAGACAAAAAACATTACTTCTTGATTGCGTATGTGAACAGATGTACAGATGTTCAATGAACACACTTTGTAAGTATCATACCACACACATCTGTGAGTAACATGAATATGTGAATGTACACAATGTGTTATTATGAGTTGGCTACATAAGCCCTACTGTACATCCCATAAATTGATTATAGACATTGAGACTGACAAAGAAAACCATAATGACAGAATTTGAGATATAAGAAACAATCTCCAATACATGAATAGACACTCTTGTGTACCACGTTCTGCCTGATGTGTCACAACCACCGTGGCTAAAGATTATGAGCAAGAAGACCACCATAAATAATTCCTCAACACCTTCATCCTCAAGAACAAACATCACTGTAATCTACATGTCCAAGAGCTTTGTGTGTCCATTCTGTATACGAGTTGGAACATCAGTGTGTGTGGTTTGATTGTGTGCGTGTGTGTGTTCTTACATTCATATGGCTAAGCATATCCGCGTGTTTTCAAGTGTCCAGAGTAAGTTCACTTGTCCCAGTCCCACACACCCCTGATTGAAGCCAGATGAGCTCTCCTCGAGGTCCCAAACCAAAAACACCTGTACTCCCATCTCCGTTAGGAACTTATAAGGTTCAAATGCCACCACTACAATAACCACATGTTGGCCCCTGGGCCACGCTGGAGCGGCACTTCTAGCATAACATGGGATTTGTGAATATGATCCCAACCAGTAGGTTCCAGCCAAGCCCCCCTCATTCATAAACAATCAGGCAGCTCACAGAGGTAGACAAGGTCATAGATTGGTTCAATACTCAGGACGAGTAGCTAGGACAATAACCACTAAACAAAGCTCCTCACAAATTCATTATTCCAAGGAGGGGAGGGGAGGGGTGAGGGTGGGGGCATGGAACTGATGAGACATGAGTTATCCCACTACTGTAGATGTGTTCCATCTGAACTAAAGAAGTCTAGGGTCAGATTCATTAGGGCATGGAACGGAAAATGTTTTGCAGCAGAAAATGTAAAAGTAGTCTCTCCCTGTTTCCTTCTGTTTACTTCCGTTTGGTGTTTAATGAACTGGGTCTGGGTGTGTAGTCAGGGGTCTGTGGGGAGAGGAATCAGAGCCTGAGTAGGGAGACTCTTGGTCTTTGCACCAAATGGCACCCTATTCCCTATTTACGGACCCTGCTCAAAAGTAGTGCACTAACTGGGGAATAGGATACCATTTGGGACGCAAACTTGGTGTGATGTGATAGCGGCTAATGTGAGCCTCTATCTCCAGCTGCATCTCTAACTGAATTCTCTAATGACGGTCACGAGCTGGTGACAAGTCGATGTCACATGTGAGCGTAGGAATCTGAGAATAAGAGGGACGCTCACACTATTGACTTTACAGTAACAGAGGAGCATTTCAAGGTTTCAGACCCAGTCCCAGGCTGCGCCCCAAATGGCAACCTATTCCCTATGTATTGAACCACTTATGACCAAGGCCCATGGCTCTGATCAAAGGTAGGCCATTATATGGGGAATGGTGCCATTTTGGAAGCAGACCCAGTCTCAAATACATTGTTGGTACTTTCCCCCTTTTAGAACTACAGGAACATGACCTGAGAAGTTAATTCAGTACTGCTGGACTTATAACTGAGTGTTCAGTCACAAGTCACTGCGAGACTTCCCACACCAGCAACAGGCATATCTGTTTTCAAATACTCACCGGTACAAAATAGGCTTTAAAAGTGTCTGAAAATGAAATTAGTTCATATTGATAAGCCCGGAGTTCCAAATGTAAAAACTGCCAATAATTGGTCTTTGGAATATTGAATATCTAATTATATTGATCATTTATTACATTACTGTCAGTGTCAGAAATCCCACACCTGGTTGCGTGACATGAGGTCTGCCTTTGGACTAACACCACACAGGAACTCCATTTAATTCACTTCAGATGACTTATTATTACTGTAGGTACTTACCCATTTTATCCCAGCACTGATTTTATTACGAAATACAAGACATCACAATGTAGACAAAAACTAAAATTGTTGATAATAATATTCCTACATTCAGAAAGTATTCACACCCCATTGACTTTTTCCACATTTTGTTGTGTACCAAACTAAGGATGGATCAACAACATTGTAGTGTCTCCACAATACTAACCTAAATGACAGAGTGAAAAGAAGGAAGCCTGTACAGAATTAAAATATTCCAAAACATGCACCCTGTTTGCAACAAGGCAGTAAAGTAATGGTGCAAAACATGCACCCTGTTTGCAACAAGGCAGTAAAGTAATGGTGCAAAACATGCACCCTGTTTGCAACAAGGCAGTAAAGTAATGGTGCAAAACATGCACCCTGTTTGCAACAAGGCAGTAAAGTAATGGTGCAAAACATGCACCCTGTTTGCAACAAGGCAGTAAAGTAATGGTGCAAAACATGCACCCTGTTTGCAACAAGGCAGTAAAGTAATGGTGCAAAACATGCACCCTGTTTGCAACAAGGCAGTAAAGTAATGGTGCAAAACATGCACCCTGTTTGCAACAAGGCAGTAAAGTAATGGTGCAAAACATGCACCCTGTTTGCAACAAGGCAGTAAAGTAATGGTGCAAAACATTTGGCAAAGCAATTAAAATTTTGACCTGAATACAAAGTGTTATGTTTAGGGCAAATCCAATACAACACATCACTGAGTACCACTCGCCATATTGTCAAGCATAGTGGTGGCTGCATCATCTTTTGGGTGTGCTTGTAATGTTTAAGGACTGGGGAGTTTTTAGGATAAAAAATACATGGAATGGCACTAAGCACAGGCAAAATCCTAGAAGAAAACCTGGTTCAGTCTTCTGTCCACCAGAAACTCGAGGAGGAATTCATCTTTCAGCAGGACAATAACCTAAAACATAAGGACAACTCTACACTGGAGTTGCTTACCAAGAAGACAGTGAATGTTCCTGAGTGGTCGAGTTACGGTTGTGACCTAAATCTACTTGACAATCTATGGCAAGACCTGAAAATGGTTGTCTAGCAACGAGCAACAACCAATTTGATCGAGCTTGAAAAAAAAGAATGAAAGACACACAGCTGTAATCGCTGCCCAAGGTGCTTCTACAAAGTATTGACTCAGTGGTGTGAATATTATGTAAATGAGACATTTTATTTTCAAAAAACATATTTTCACTTTGTCATTATGGGGTATTGTGTGTAGATGGGTGAGAATTATTATATATTTTTAATACATTTGAGTTCAGTCAGTAACACTACAAAATTTGAAATAAATCAAAGGGGTCTGAATACTTTTTGAAGGCACAGCAAAATGTAATCCAAGCCATTATGACTGTCTCAGTTAATAGGAACCAGGACAGTTCTAGAAACTTGCTTCACTTTTGTATGTTCAACGTTTTTCACAGGAAGTTGCACCACTCACACAAGCGTCCAAATTAGGCTTCAACCCCCCCCCCCACCCCCACCCCCACTCCATCCCGCAGTACCACACACCCCCGCCGTAAGCCACTGATGACTTTATGTATAACTGCGGAGTTATAGGTGGCGTGGCTATCTGAAATGTTCCTAAACAATTATCTGTAATTGCAGTGGGTTCCAATAGCAACAGATGAGAATGAATTGCGTATGGGTAAATAACTGTATGTGCGTCGTGCCCCACTGTATCACATTGACCAATTCCACACATCTAAATACCAGCCGGCGAGGATCATTTCAAAGCCGTTCAGATTCTTAGGTTCGTTCAAATAAGCCATGATAAACTTGCTTACTTGAGGTTAAAAAATTGTAAAGTCAATGTAAAAGCAATTTACACCTAATGGCTGGTTTTATGAGTCACGATGCATCATTAATAATTGAGTACACGGTTAATGTTTGTGTGCCTGTGGGACGCGCACAGGAACCTGGATAGTGGACACACACAAGTTAAAACATGCGCGCGCGACAGGCTGTTCGCTTGTAGGTTAATAAACTGGTGATAACATGCATATTCAGAGAAAATATCACCTACCGAGTGCTGTCGTTAATTTCAAATATTGCATTTGCCGGAGCATATTGGAATAATCAGTTTCCACGGCGGCTGGAGCTGGTATTCTTCGGCCCTTCCCGTCAGACGCGCAATATTCAACTGAAGACAGAACTCTCTAGAGGCGTGAGGGGTGATTGAACTACTCTGAGAATTAGTCTGGCATTTCCTGCATGCTAGCATCTGCGTTTGAAGTATTTTAAACTTGCAAGAGGAACCCTGTAACTGTCACTTAAATACTGGCATTTATTCCGTTTTGAAAAAGAAGTGTTATTATTCTCCTGGTCTCCCGGTACATCACTGCTCCATATCCTCTTCTGCTGCGTAGGCTACTGTGTGGAGTGTACGGCACCGGGAGAAGAAGTCAGGACCCAAGACTTCAGTTCTCCCTGAAATCATAGGCACTGAGTGTGTGGGAGTTGGCTTGCCAAGTCAACCCATGGGAAAATCTTACCAGGCAAATAAAACCAGTGACAGAGACGTCTGACTCTGGAAATAATAGCAGTTAGTTATTTTGGAATGGGGAATCGCCACCAAACCAAGTTGTCTTGGAAATGTCAACCTTTTTTGCCAGTACTCCACCGCCACCAGTGTTATGTTCCGTAGCCTATTTCAAAAGATATGACTTTGCTACAACTTTGGAATTAGGGGAAAATAGCAGGTGCCCCCAGCCCCATACCTGATACTTCACATTTAAATAGGCAACTGGCAACATTTTTTCTTTTACCCTTATTTTACCAGGTAGGCTGACTGAGAACACATTCTCATTTACAGCAACAACCTGGAGAATAGTTACAGGGGAGAGGATAAATGAGCCAATTGTAGACTGGGGATGATTAGGTGACCATGATGGTATGAGGACCAGATTGGGAATTTAGCCAGGACACCAGGGTTAACACCCCTACTCTTACGATAAGTACCATGGGATCTTTAGTGACCACAAAGAGTCAGGACACCAGGGTTAACACCCCTACTCTTATGATAAGTACCATGGGATCTTTAGTGTCCACAGAGAGTCAGGACACCAGGGTTAACAACCCTACTCTTATGATAAGTACCATGGGATCTTTAGTGACCACAAAGAGTCAGGACACCAGGGTTAACACCCCTACTCTTATGATAAGTACCATGGGATCTTTAGTGTCCACAGAGAGTCAGGACACCAGGGTTAACAACCCTACTCTTATGATAAGTACCATGGGATCTTTAGTGACCACAAAGAGTCAGGACACCAGGGTTAACACCCCTACTCTTATGATAAGTACCATGGGATCTTTAGTGTCCACAGAGAGTCAGGACACCAGGGTTAGCAACCCTACTCTTATGATAAGTACCATGGGATCTTTAGTGACCAGAAAGAGTCAGGACACCAGGGTTAACACCCCTACTCTTATGATAAGTACCATGGGATCTTTAGTGTCCACAGAGAGTCAGGACACCAGGGTTAACAACCCTACTCTTATGATAAGTGCCACAGGATCTTTAGTGTCCACAGAGAGTCAGGACACCAGGGTTAACAACCCTACTCTTATGATAAGTACCACGGGATCTTTAGTGTCCACAGAGAGTCAGGACACCGGGGTTAACAACCCTACTCTTATGATAAGTACCATGGGATCTTTAGTGTCCACAGAGAGTCAGGACACCGGGGTTAACAACCCTACTCTTATGATAAGTACCATGGGATCTTTAGTGTCCACAGAGAGTCAGGACACCAGGGTTAACAACCCTACTCTTATGATAAGTACCATGGGATCTTTAGTGACCACAGAGAGTCAGGACACCAGGGTTAACAGCCCTACTCTTATGATAAGTACCATGGGATCTTTAGTGACCACAGAGAGTCAGGACACCAGGGTTAACAGCCCTACTCTTATGATAAGTACCATGGGATCTTTAGTGACCACAGAGAGTCAGGACACCAGGGTTAACAACCCTACTCTTATGATAAGTACCATGGGATCTTTAGTGTCCACAGAGAGTCAGGACACCAGGGTTAACAACCCTACTCTTATGATAAGTACCATGGGATCTTTAGTGACCACAGAGAGTCAGGACACCAGGGTTAACACCCCTACTCTTATGATAAGTACCATGGGATCTTTAGTGTCCACAGAGTCAGGACACCAGGGTTAACAACCCTACTCTTATGATAAGTACCATGGGATCTTTAGTGACCACAGAGAGTCAGGACACCAGGGTTAACAACCCTACTCTTATGATAAGTACCATGGGATCTTTAGTGACCACAGAGAGTCAGGACACCCATTTAACATCCCATCCAAAAGACAGCACCATACACAGGGCAATGTCTCCAATTATTGGGATATTTGTTCTAGACCAGAGGAAAGGGTGTCTCCTACTGACCCTCCAACACCACTTCTAACAGGATCTGGTCTCCCATCCAGGGATTGACCAGGACCAACCCTGCTTAGTGTCAGAACCAATTAACAATAAAAGCAACTGAGGTCACACGAAATGTTGATGGAACTATTTCAGTAAGAATATTTGCCAGCTAATGATCATTCAGTTGGTTTTTTTAAATGCTGTCATGCCCTGACCTTAGATGTCTCTATTTGGTTTGGTCAGGGTGTGATTTGGGGTGGGCATTCTATGTTTTGTTATCTATGATTTTGTATTTCTATGTTTTGGCCGGGTATGGTTCTCAATCAGGGACAGCTGTCTATCGTTGTCTCTGATTGGGAACCATACTTAGGGATCCCTTTTTCCCTCCTTTCTTCATGGGAAGTTGTCTTTGTTCATGGCACATAGCCTTTAGCTTCACGGTTTGTTTTGTAGTGTTTATTTTTTTTGTCGACGTCATATAAATAAACAATATGTACGTTCACCACGCTGCACCTTGGTCTTCCTCCTTCAACAGCCGTGACAAATGCTCTAGCATTATCATGTAAAGAACATAACCTTTACCATCTCCTTATCGATAATACAGTCTGTACACATGACATTTGCTTTAATTTTTGGGTTGTAATAACAGGATAACATTAGATTAAGATTTAGAGGTATGGGGGTGTGCCCCTGGCTTATGACAAGTTATGACAAGCAAGTCCCATGGGTGACTTGGCAAGCCAACTCCCACACACTCAGTGCCTATGATATGATGGTTGACTCTTACCTAACCCTACTGACAGTTAATTCACTATGAATGTTCTAGAGAAGATCCTTGTGGGTTTCTTATGGTAGACAGTGGGAATAACATCAGGAATTTGGTTACACTCTTGTAAAAAAAGTAGCTTTAAAAGGTTTCTTCTGCTATGACCATAGGAAAACCTTTTTGGGGTCCAGGTAGAATATTTTTGGGTCCAGGTAGAACACTTTTTGGGTCCAGGTAGAATACTTTTTGGGTCCAGGTAGAACACCTTTTGACTCCAGGTAGAACACTTTTTGGGTCCAGGTGGAACACTTTTTGGGTCCAGGTAAAAATCATTTTTGGGTCCAGGAAGAACACCTTTTGGGTCCAGGTAGAACACCTTTTTGGGTCCAGGTAGAACACCTTTTGGGTCCAGGTAGAACACTTTTTGGGTCCAGTTAGAACACTTTTTGGGTCCAGGTAAAAATCATTTTTGGGTCCAGGTAGAACACCTTTTGGGTCCAGGTAGAACACTTTTTGGGTCCAGGTAGAACACCTTTTGGGTCCAGGTAGAACACTTTTTGGGTCCAGGTAGAACACCTTTTGGGTCCAGGTAGAACACTTTTTGGGTCCAGGTAGAACACCTTTTGGGTCCAGGTAGAACACCTTTTGGGTCCAGGTAGAACACTTTTTGGGTCCAGGTAGAACACCTTTTTGGGTCCAGGTAGAACACCTTTTGGGTCCAGGTAGAACACTTTTTGGGTCCAGTTAGAACACTTTTTGGGTCCAGGTAAAAATCATTTTTGGGTCCAGGTAGAACACTTTTTGGGTCCAGGTAGAACACTTTTTGGGTCCAGGTAGAACACTTTTTGGGTCCAGGTAGAACACTTTTTGGGTCCAGGTAAAAATCATTTTTGGGTCCAGGTAGAACACCTTTTGGGTCCAGGTCGAACACTTTTTGGGTCCAGGTAGAACACCTTTTGGGTCCAGGTAGAACACTTTTTGGGTCCAGGTAAAAATCATTTTTGGGTCCAGGTAGAACACTTTTTGGGTCCAGGTAGAAAACTTTTGGGGTCCAGGTAGAACACTTTTTGGGTCCAGGTAGAACACTTTTTGGGTCCAGGTAGAACACTTTTTGGGTCCAGGTAGAACACTTTTTGGGTCCAGGTGGAACACTTTTTGGGTCCAGGTAGAACACTTTTGGGTTCCAGGTAGAATACTTTTTGGGTCCAGGTAGAACACCTTTTGAGTCCAGGTAGAACACTTTTTGGGTCCAGGTGGAACACTTTTTGGGTCCAGGTAGAACACTTTTTGGGTCCAGGTAAAAATCATTTTTGGGTCCAGGTAGAACACCTTTTGGGTCCAGGTAGAACACTTTTTGGGTCCAGGTAAAAATCATTTTTGGGTCCAGGTAGAACACCTTTTGGGTCCAGGTAGAACACCTTTTGGGTCCAGGTAGAACACTTTTTGGGTCCAGGTAGAACACCTTTTGGGTCCAGGTAGAACACTTTTTGGGTCCAGGTAGAACACCTTTTGGGTCCAGGTAGAACACATTTTGGGTCCAGGTAGAACACTTTTTGGGTCCAGGTAGAACACCTTTTGGGTCCAGGTAGAACACCTTTTGGGTCCAGGTAGAACACCTTTTGGGTCCAGGTAGAACACTTTTTGGGTCCAGGTAGAACACTTTTTGGGTCCAGGTGGAACACTTTTTGAGTCCAGGTAGAACACTTTTTGGGTCCAGGTAGAACACCTTTTGGGTCCAGGTAGAACACTTTTTGGGTCCAGGTAGAACACTTTTTGGGTCCAGGTAGAACACCTTTTGGGTCCAGGTGGAACACTTTTTGGGTCCAGGTAGAACACTTTTTGGGTCCAGGTAGAACACTTTTTGGGTCCAGGTAGAACACTTTTTGGGTCCAGGTAAAAATCATTTTTGGGTCCAGGTAGAACACCTTTTGGGTCCAGGTAGAACACTTTTTGGGTCCAGGTAGAACACCTTTTGGGTCCAGGTAGAACACATTTTGGGTCCAGGTAGAACACTTTTTGGGTCCAGGTAGAACACCTTTTGGGTCCAGGTAGAACACCTTTTGGGTCCAGGTAGAACACCTTTTGGGTCCAGGTAGAACACTTTTTGGGTCCAGGTAGAACACTTTTTGGGTCCAGGTGGAACACTTTTTGAGTCCAGGTAGAACACTTTTTGGGTCCAGGTAGAACACCTTTTGGGTCCAGGTAGAACACTTTTTGGGTCCAGGTAGAACACTTTTTGGGTCCAGGTAGAACACCTTTTGGGTCCAGGTGGAACACTTTTGGGTCCAGGTAGAACACTTTTTGGGTCCAGGTAGAACACTTTTGGGTCCAGGTAGAACACTTTTTGGGTCCAGGTAAAAATCATTTTTGGGTCCAGGTAGAACACCTTTTGGGTCCAGGTAGAACACATTTTGGGTCCAGGTAGAACACTTTTTGGGTCCAGGTAGAACACCTTTTGGGTCCAGGTAGAACACCTTTTGGGTCCAGGTAGAACACCTTTTGGGTCCAGGTAGAACACTTTTTGGGTCCAGGTAGAACACCTTTTGGGTCCAGGTGGAACACTTTTTGGGTCCAGGTAGAACACTTTTTGGGTCCAGGTAGAACACTTTTTGGGTCCAGGTAGAACACTTTTTGGGTCCAGGTAAAAATCATTTTTAGGTCCAGGTAGAACACCTTTTGGGTCCAGGTAGAACACTTTTTGGGTCCAGGTGGAACACTTTTTGAGTCCAGGTAGAACACTTTTTGGGTCCAGGTAAAAATCATTTTTGGGTCCAGGTAGAACACCTTTTGTGTCCAGGTAGAACACTTTTTGGGTCCAGGTAGAACACCTTTTGGGTCCAGGTAGAACACTTTTTGGGTCCAGGTAGAACACCTTTTGGGTCCAGGTAGAACACTTTTTGGGTCCAGGTAGAACACTTTTTGGGTCCAGGTAGAACACTTTTTGGGTCCAGGTAGAACACCTTTTGGGTCCAGGTAGAACACTTTTTGGGTCCAGGTAGAACACTTTTTGGGTCCAGGTAGAACACCTTTTGGGTCCAGGTGGAACACTTTTTGGGTCCAGGTAGAACACCTTTTGGGTCCAGGTAGAACACTTTTTGGGTCCAGGTAGAACACTTTTTGGGTCCAGGTAGAACACTTTTTGGGTCCAGGTAAAAATCATTTTTGGGTCCAGGTAGAACACCTTTTGGGTCCAGGTAGAACACTTTTTGGGTCCAGGTAGAACACTTTTTGGGTCCAGGTAAAAATCATTTTTGGGTCCAGGTAGAACACCTTTTGGGTCCAGGTAGAACACTTTTTGGGTCCAGGTAGAACACCTTTTGGTTGCAGGTAGAACTCTTTTGAATTGCATGTGCCCTCTGTGAAAAGGGTCCTACATGAAACCCAAAAGGGTTATATCTGGAGCCAAAAGGGTTCTACGTGGAACCAAAAAGGGATCTTCAAAGCGTTCTTCTATGGGGACAGCTGAAGAACCTTGTTAGGTTCTAGATAGCACCTTTTTTTCTAAGAGTTCGCTGTATGAGGGGATTGGGATTAGCCTGGAAACCAAATTGATTTGTTCTGTTTATTAAGAGCGTATCCGTTTTGATTACAGGCAAGATTGTGACAACCTCCCATTGTTAAAATATAATAAGTAAGAGAACATGGCAGCCACAGAAACCGAGAAGTGGGGTTGATTATTATGGCAAATTCTTCATAACGATTCTCAGATTGAGACTATGCCCTGAGCCTCATGGCGCTCTTGTTGTGGTGTGTGTGGTTTTGGATGCTGGTTACATGAGATGTATTCCTATTTACCTTGACATAATTTTCCATCTGGGAGGTAATGCCATAGTAGATACCTGCCTGTCTGTTTCTACAATCCCTCAGTAGCTTGAACATCGTGTGTCCGTTTCATTACTGTATAATACTGTACATGTTAAAATGGGCAGCTTCAGTCAGCTGATTCTAACCATCCCTTCTGGTTAGTTTTAGTCGGGCAGCTTAGTCTCTCATTCAGAAGACCCACACTTTTGTTAGTGTCTTATTGGTCAAGGTTACACCTAATACTTATCATCGCATCTCCTTCAGCCTATCAGTGGCCTTGATTCCCGGGACTTCAGTTTCAGTTAGTCTATGACCCCAGCACACTGTGTGGTCAGAAACGTGCTTTCCCCATCCTGATGAGCACATCCAGTTTTCCCTCCTGTTGAACTGTTCCTCCTGTGGACTGAATCGCTTTATGTCTGATGTTTAATCTAAACGACCACATAGTTAATGTCAGTTATCACTGGACATGATTCTCAGTTATCTGAACCATGAGTGGTCAGATGTGTGTGTGATGCCCCCGCACAGTGACACATTGACTCTGAGCCGCTACCCCCTGTATATAGCCCTGCTATTGTTATTTACTGCTGCTCCTTAATTATTTGTTTTTCTTATCTTTTACTTTTTTTTAGGTATTTTCTTAAAACTGCATTGTTGGTTAAGGGCTTGCATAAGTAAGCATTTCACTGTAAGGTTGGGCGCATGTGACAAATACAATTTGATGTGTGTGTGAATGTGAACATCTTCTTCCATTAAACTCCTCCTAACCTGGACATCCGCCTCGTCCTTGTTCTGACTGGACGCCACCTGCCTTAAGCCAGCACCTAAGATTTCTTATTACGTTTATGGTCCTTCGATTCTCTACAACCCTTCCCCTATTTATCAATTCTTATTTCTAGATGTTTCATACACACAGGAGGTAAATGCTGGGGTTCACTGCATCTGTTAGTTAACACATTGCAGATGACTGTTATTTACTCATGGCTCCTGTAACACACACTGTGAGAATTAGATAGTTGTGAACTGTCTTGCCTGTCTTCCACCTATCAGATATACATTTTAGTCATTTAGCAGACACTCTTATCCAGAGCAATTTACAGTAGTGAGTGCATACATTTTTTATATTTATTTTTTTATCATACTGGTCCCCTGTGGGAGTCAAACCCACAACCCTGGCTTTGTAAGTGCCAAGCTCTACCAACTGAGCCACACAGGACACACAACTATACACCAGGAAGACACTGATTAGTGGTCATATTTAATCCTCCCTTTCTACCCCGCCTATGTCCGTTCCCACTGTCACTGCCTGTTATGGGAGATGCATCGTAGTATAGGAAATATACATACTACAGACAGCTTATGAAGATGCTTATCCTGAGCAAATCCTTTATAGATGAAGGAAATTAGTTTAGATTGTGTGTCATAACAGGAAGATATTTGCCTACTGGACTACCGGTCACCGAATGAGCGTAATGCCACAGTAAAGTAAATCACTGCTTATCTCATATTCCCTATAGTGAATGGGGTTTTCATTGAACAATCTGTTACATACAAGGAACCTGGAATGTACATAAGAAACTGGAGCTTGTATTTTATGTGTGTCATGTTTGCTTTTATGTATTCTGGATGGTTGACATCTCATTGCTTAAACCACCACTAAACACTGAACTCTGTGGTATTTTCATATTCTCAAAATACTCATCTCAGAACCCAGATCCAAATCTCCCGGATGTTGGAAGAGATGAAGGAAGAGGTCAATCAGGAACTATAAAACAATAAACTGTTAGTTAATGTGAATGACTAAATATGGAAGATAGATAGCGAAGGAAGTTCCCCTCTCTGAATCAAATAATCAAATTAGTCATGACAGAAATAAGAAAAGACAGTAAGAAGTTTGCTTTCTCTTATTTAATTTATTTACTGCTTTCTTGTCTCTTCCTCCCTCTCTGACCATTTTTAAATCACTGAATCCACTCCCTGTTAAAGATGAATACCGCAGGCTAGGGAAACCCTGTTTAACTCAATGTGGATATTGAGTCAGTGACCTTTTCCTATACAGGGGACATGGATTGAAAAGGCTTCAAACCATTTTCTGACAACTCAGCATGAAATAAAGCAGTGTGATTCTACTGCTTCTATTCTCAGAACTATGACGGAGAAGAAAGGCAATGTAAACATGAACCAGACATGGGAGGGGTGATGAGTCATCTTGTTCTCAAAGAGAAACTAGACTTTCCCTTTTTTACTTCCTTGTTTCATCCTAATTTAGGAACAGTAGAGAGAGAGAGAGACGGTTAGTTTAAAACACGCTGCACATACCCAATACACAGGAAAGGCCATTTAGGGAATGGCAGCTGTGATTTCCAAGGTGATACAATGAATCACCAACATCAGTGCTTTACTTTCTGGGTTTGATGAGACACAACTTATCTTGGCCAATTAGAGCCATGTAAACACTCTGGCTCCGCCCCATGTACCCTCCTCAGGCCCCTGGAGGCCCTATCCTCTGTTCTAATGGCCATGCCTAGGCCGTCAGGGTGCTGTGGCATTTCGGTTTTGTCAACAATGGCTCAAACATAGCCTCTCGTCTCTCTCTCTTAATAATATCCCCCTAAAGTCGATTGGCTCTACCGCATCAAACAGTGACATCATTTTGAATCTTGAATAGATCCCCGTGAGTTTATGCTAGAGACGTACCGTGTCTTGTAGTGGTGACAGCTCAATCCCATCTTTCTGCCATTATAAATGATGTACCCATTCCATAACATGGGGCTTGGGAAAGCTGCATTTTTCTACACAAGAGAGGATCTGGACAGGAAAATCGCCATGCAATCCTCTGTAAAACCCGAACCGTGTGAGCTACAGACTTTCAGGAACATGACAGTGTCAGGTGTTTGGCTCTACGACATCTACATGCTTTAAGGCAGTCGTCTCAACTCTCTGTCCTGGACATCCTGATTTCGAAGAGATCTTCTCACAAAACCGACTCTCTCTCTCTCTCGATGTCTCTATTTCTCTCTCTCTTTCTTCAACTCTCTCTCTCTCTCTCTCTTTCTGTCTGTCACCTTCTCTTTCACTCGCTCTCTGTTTTCACGACCATGCTTAGGCCATCAGTGTGCTCTTGTCTTTTGACTCTGTCAACAGTAGTTCAAAGCTGGAGGTTACAGCAAGGGCATAACCTCTCTCCCCTCTCTCCCAGTTACGTTAGTGTTGTGAAACATGTTTTCTCTCTGAGTCGCATACAGTTGACAGATTTTATGGGGCTAAATTGGATTGTTGTGAAGGAGTGCTCCAAAGTTGGAAGCCAAGCCATGTTGAAATCAATGCATTTTGCCATTGATCCTAAGTCACTGCATGCTGTGAACTTAGATCTGATTAACAAAGTGAACTCTCTCTTTGTTTTTACGAAAGCTACTTCTACCGGAGCCCATAAAAAAACGAGTCCCCTCTTCCAGTAATTTGTTGTAAGTGGGGTGAACAGTAAAGAATGCCAAACTACACCCCAGCAGTAACTTTTCCCTCAACGTGCAGTTTCACACCAATCGTATTCACAGGGTTGCAGCATGCAAGCAGTGGTTCTGTGAGGTATTGTCATAGGAAGTCAGAGGCTACCAGTCTACTACACAATTGTTTGCAACGTGACATTACATTCAGTGCATTTCCATCGCTCATTGCAATTGGAGGATATCAGATTCTGCTTGGGCAGCAGTTCTGAACAGGAGAAGCCCCATGGGTGACATATGACATGAGTAGAAAAGTGGTCAGGGGATCAGAATTGTGACCGCAAGGTCAATCCCTAAAAATTATATGGCTTCTAGAATTTGGACCCCTTGAGCAAGGCATTTAAAATATTTATGTTGAGTACATGGGTGTCCCTTTGTAAAGCACAGCATTAACAACATAGGCAATGGCATGAACATCAACTGGACCAGCACACTGTACAGTGATGCTGCTTACTGTTGTGCTGCATTTTATACTTTGACTAATTTAATTGACAAACATCTGATCCACTAAGGATCAGTGATAGTCTGACTGGATCCTCTAGTTTGGACTTCCTTCTGGTTTGACTACTTTCCTTTGGTCATGGTGAGTTCAATCTGCCCAGGGCTGTGTGTCATTAAAATTGATACACTTCAGGGGAGTCAAATCTCCTCAAGTGTCTGCAGCATTGCTTTCCGGTGTTGGGGAATTGACCCATGTTGTAGAGTATAGATCTGACCCATGCTAAATTGCCTCGACTCGAGTAACAAGACATGATTGAGGTCATAAGGTCTCCATGCTCCCTCGTGGTGATCAAATTAAGAAAACTTTTACCCCCTCTAAATCCTTCATTTTGGACTGAAGCACATATTAGCCTTTGATACTTTGACCAGAAATAGAGAGCAGCCTGAGGGAAGGGTTATCCATAGATAGCAAGCCTATGGGCTGGAGGGCAGGGTCATCCTGGGTAGAAAGATGACCAAAACAGGCTCATCCTGTTAGAGATGAAATATAAGAAGATTATCCTTCGTACTGCAGTTCTGTGTTAAACTCTCTAATGTCTTTGGGGCTTGGCATGCAGGTCTAGAATTAAGTTAGGTTCTCTATCGTTCTCCTGGAGGGTGCATTTCCTCCCTCTGATGGATTTAGCCACATTGGTAACTCCCACCAGTCAATGTTAACACCAATACAATGCGTTTACTGTAAATCCATGACAGGGAGAAGACCATACTTCAGTAGAAGACCATTCCTCAGTAGAACAGCATTCTTCAGTAAAATAACATACTTCAGTAGAAAATCATGCTTCAGGAGAAGACCATTCCTCAGTAGAACACCATACTTCAGTAGAAGACCATACTTCAGTAGAAGACCATACTTCAGTAGAAGACCATTCCTCAGTAGAAGACCATACCTCAGGAGAAGATCATGCTTCAGGAGAAGACATTACTTCAGTAGAAAATCATGCTTCAGGAGAAGACCATTCCTCAGTAGAACACCATACTTCAGTAGAAGACCATACTTCAGTAGAAGACCATTCCTCAGTAAAATACCATACTTCAGTAGAAGACCATACTTCAGTAGAAGACCATTCCTCAGTAGAACACCATACTTCAGTAGAAGACCATACTTCAGTAGAAGACCATTCCTCAGTAAAATACCATACTTCAGTAGAAGACCATACTTCAGTAGAAGACCATTCCTCAGTAGAACAATATACTTAAGTAGAAGACCATTCCTCAGTAGAACAATATACTTCAGTAGAAGACCATTCCTCAGTAGAAGACCATACTTCAGTAGAAGACCATACTTCAGTAGAAGACCATACTTCAGTAGAAGACCATACTTCAGGAGAAGACTATACTTCAGTAGAAGACCATACTTTAGTAGAAGACTATACTTCAGTAGAACACCACACTTTAGTAGAAGACTATACTTCAGTAGAAGACTATACTTTAGTAGAAGACTATACTTCAGTAGAAGACCATACTTCAGGAGAAGACTATACTTCAGTAGAAGACCATACTTTAGTAGAAGACTATACTTCAGTAGAAGACCATACTTCAGTAGAAGACCATACTTCAGTAGAAGACCATACTTCAGTAGAAGACCATACTTCAGGAGAAGACTATACTTCAGTAGAAGACCATACTTTAGTAGAAGACTATACTTCAGTAGAACACCACACTTTAGTAGAAGACTATACTTCAGTAGAAGACTATACTTTAGTAGAAGACTATACTTCAGTAGAACACCATACTTTAGTAGAAGACTATACTTCAGTAGAAGACTATACTTCAGGAGAAGGGAAGAGCATCGGGAAGCAATCTTAGTCAAGGGAAAAGAGATTAGGACATTTGACTAGACTTTCTATACAATATGTTCTCTACGCTTCTTCTATACCATATGTTCTCTACCCTTCTATACCATATGTTCTCTACCCTTCTATACCATATGTTCTCTACCCTTCAACTTAAGTGTGTATTTACACACAACCTCTCATCGATTTAGCAATGGTGTAAACCCCTCCCCTCCAGCCAATGCTTACGCAAAACTTTGGGTGAAGTGTTGAAAACCGGGAAGCAACCCTAGTCTCTGTGTGTGTGTATGTGTGTGTGTGTGTGTGTGTGTGTGTGTGTGTGTGTATGTGTGTGTGTGTGTGTGTGGCAGTAGGGGTCTATTGTTAAGTGTTTCCTGAGCTGATCCACTGGGGCTGGAGAGGAAAGTGAGCGTGTAATCCATTGTTTGGATGCAAAACACATTTTGGATTTGATGGATAAATGTCATCCACCATTTGCACAATGAGAGTACCCCCTTAAGAATTCAACCAAAACAAACTGTGGAGGGTAATTCAATTATCTTTATTATGCTGGAGATATTCCAAGGTGTAAAAAACATTTGTTTTCTTTGAGAATTTGTTCCAGTCCTTAGAATTATTTTGAGCTACATACCATTAAAGACGTGAATGCTATGGAGAACACCATGCTCTTGCTAAGCATGTGAGATGATGAAAATCACATTTTGGGGTAATTATTATCGCCTTCATGAATGTGACAATTAACAGCCGAAATGAAAAGTCACAATGACATTCCAACAAACACTTACTGTGTGACCCTTACTTACACACATTGCATTAGTGTTAATGTTGTCTCTCCCTCCCAATACACCATAACATTATTGTTATGGTACAGTCCACTCTCCTGATAG
Organism: Oncorhynchus masou masou; assembly: GCF_036934945.1. Lineage (NCBI taxonomy): Eukaryota > Metazoa > Chordata > Actinopteri > Salmoniformes > Salmonidae > Oncorhynchus > Oncorhynchus masou. The sequence continues at coordinate 14,785,887 of NC_088222.1, forward strand.
GAGGCTACAGAACACCACTTCCTACCATTGTCAAGTCTAAGAGCAGATGTTGAAACATGACATCGCTTTCTCTCGCTCCTTGTTCTTCTCCTGTAGCTCTCTCTCTCTCGCTCTGTCTCTCCCTCCCTCCCTCCTTCTCCCCCTCTCTCTCAATTGAATTTAAATGTAAATTGTTGGGCTTTATTGGCTTGGGAAACATATGTTTACATTGCCAATGCAAGTGAAATAGATAATAAACAAAAGTGAGTTGTATTTACAATGACTGTTGCCTTTTTTATTTATTTATTTATTTATTTATTTATATTTCACCTTTATTTAACCAGGTAGGCAAGTTGAGAACAAGTTCTCATTTACAATTGCGACCTGGCCAAGATAAAGCAAAGCAGTTTGACACTTTCAACGACACAGAGTTACACATGGAGTAAAACAAACATACAGTCAATAATACAGTATAAACAAGTCTATATGCGATGTGAGCAAATGAGGTGAGATAAGGGAGGTAAAGGCAAAAAAAGGCCATGGTGGCAAAGTAAATACAATATAGCAAGTAGAACACTGGAATGGTAGATTTGCAGTGGAAGAATGTGCAAAGTAGAAATAAAAATAATGGGGTGCAAAGGAGCAAAATAAATTAATTAAATACAGTAGAGGTAGTTGTTTGGGCTAAATTATAGGTGGGCTATGTACAGGTGCAGCAATCTGTGAGCTGCTCTGACAGTTGGTGCTAAAAGCTAGTGAGGGAGATAAGTGTTTCCAGTTTCAGAGATTTTTGTAGTTTGTTCCAGTCATTGGCAGCAGAGAACTGGAAGGAGAGGCGGCCAAAGAAATAATTGGTTTTGGGGGTGACGAGAAAGATATACCTGTTGGAGCATGTGCTACAGGTGGGAGATGCTATGGTGACCAGCGAGCTGAGATAAGGGGGGACGTTACCTAGCAGGGTCTTGTAGATGACATGGAGCCAGTGGGTTTGGCGACGAGTATGAAGCGAGGGCCAGCCAACGAGAGCGTACAGGTCGCAATGATGGGTAGCATATGGGGCTTTGGTGACAAAACGGATTGCACTGTGATAGACTGCATACAATTTGTTGAGTAGGGTATCGGAGGCTATTTTGTAAATGACATCGCCAAAGTCGAGGATTGGTAGGATGGTCAGTTTTACAAGGGTAAGTTTGGCAGCATGAGTGAAGGATGCTTTGTTGCGAAATAGGAAGCCAATTCTAGATTTAACTTTGGATTGGAGATGTTTGATATGGGTCTGGAAGGAGAGTTTACAGTCTAACCAGACACCTAAGTATTTGTAGTTGTCCACGTATTCTAAGTCAGAGCCGTCCAGAGTAGTGATGTTGGACAGGTGGGTAGGTGCAGGTAGCGATCGGTTGAAGAGCATGCATTTAGTTTTACTTGTATTTAAGAGCAATTGGAGGCCACGGAAGGAGAGTTGTATGGCATTGAAGCTTGCCTGGAGGGTTGTTAACACAGTGTCCAAAGAAGGGCCAGAAGTATACAGAATGATGTCGTCTGCGTAGAGGTGGATCAGAGACTCACCAGCAGCAAGAGCGACCTCATTGATGTATACAGAGAAGAGAGTCGGTCCAAGAATTAAACCCTGTGGCACCCCCACAGAGACTGCCAGAGGTCCGGACAGCAGACCCTCCGATTTGACACACTGAACTCTATCAGAGAAGTAGTTGGTGAACCAGGCGAGGCAATCATTTGAGAAACCAAGGCTGTCGAGTCTGCCGATGAGGATGTGGTGATTGACAGAGTCGAAAGCCTTGGCCAGATCAATGAATACAGCTGCACAGTAATGTTTCTTATCGATGGCGGTTAAGATATCGTTTAGGACCTTGAGCGTGGCTGAGGTGCACCCATGACCAGCTCTGAAACAAGATTGCATAGCAGAGAAGGTATGGTGAGATTCTAAATGGTCGGTAATCTGTTTGTTTACTTGGCTTTCGAAGACCTTAGAAAGACATGGTAGGATAGATATACAGTGCCTTGCGAAAGTATTCGGCCCCCTTGAACTTTCCAACCTTTTGCCACATTTCAGGCTTCAAACATAAAGATATAAAACTGTATTTTTTTGTGAAGAATCAACAACAAGTGGGACACAATCATGAAGTGGAACGACATTTATTGGATATTTCAAACTTTTTTAACAAATCAAAAACTGAAAAATTGGGCGTGCAAAATTATTCAGCCCCTTTACTTTCAGTGCAGCAATCTCTCTCCAGAAGTTCAGTGAGGATCTCTGAATGATCCAATGTTGACCTAAATGACTAATGATGATAAATACAATCCACCTGTGTGTAATCAAGTCTCCATATAAATGCACCTGCACTGTGATAGTCTCAGAGGTCCGTTAAAAGCGCAGAGAGCATCATGAAGAACAAGGAACACACCAGGCAGGTCCGAGATACTGTTGTGAAGAAGTTTAAAGCCGGATTTGGATACAAAAAGATTTCCCAAGCTTTAAACATCCCAAGGAGCACTGTGCAAGCGATAATATTGAAATGGAAGGAGTATCAGACCACTGCAAATCTACCAAGACCTGGCCGTCCCTCTAAACTTTCAGCTCATACAAGGAGAAGACTGATCAGAGATGCAGCCAAGAGGCCCATGATCACTCTGGATGAACTGCAGAGATCTACAGCTGAGGTGGGAGACTCTGTCCATAGGACAACAATCAGTCATATATTGCACAAAGCTGGCCTTTATGGAAGAGTGGCAAGAAGAAAGCCATTTCTTGAAGATATCCATAAAAAGTGTCTTTTAAAGTTTGCCACAAGCCACCTGGGAGACACACCAAACATGTGGAAGAAGGTCCTCTGGTCAGATGAAACCAAAATTGAACTTTTTGGCAACAATGCAAAACGTTATGTTTGGCGTAAAAGCAACACAGCCCATAACCCTGTACACACCATCCCCACTGTCAAACATGGTGGTGGCAGCATCATGGTTTGGGCCTGCTTTTCTTCAGCAGGGACAGGGAAGATGGTTAAAATTGATGGGAAGATGGATGGAGCCAAATACAGGACCATTCTGGAAGAAAACCTGATGGAGTCTGCAAAAGACCTGAGACTGGGACGGAGATTTGTCTTCCAACAAGACAATGATCCAAAACATAAAGCAAAATCTACAATGGAATGGTTCAAAAATAAACATATCCAGGTGTTAGAATGGCCAAGTCAAAGTCCAGACCTGAATCCATTCGAGAATCTGTGGAAAGAACTGAAAAATGCTGTTCACAAATGCTCTCCATCCAACCTCACTGAGCTCGAGCTGTTTTGCAAGGAGGAATGGGAAAAATATCAGTCTCTCGATGTGCAAAACTGATAGAGACATACCCCAAGCGACTTACAGCTGTAATCGCAGCAAAAGGTGGCGCTACAAAGTATTAACTTAAGGGGGCTGAATAATTTTGCACGCCCAATTTATCAGTTTTTGATTTGTTAAAAAAGTTTGAAATATCCAATAAATGTCGTTCCACTTTATGATTGTGTCCCACTTGTTGTTGATTCTTCACAAAAAATACAGTTTTATATCTTTATGTTTGAAGCCTGAAATGTGGCAAAAGGTCGCAAAGTTCAAGGGGGCCGAATACTTTCACAAGGCACTGTAGGTCTGTAGCAGTTTGGGTCAAGAGTGTCCCCCCCTTTGAAGAGGGGGATGACCGTGGCTGCTTTCCAATCTTTGGGAATCTCAGACGACACAAAAGAGAGGTTGAACAGGCTAGTAATAGGGGTGGCAATAATTTCGGCAGATAATTTTAGAAAGAAAGGGTCCAGATTGTCTAGCCCGGCTGATTTGTAGGGGTCCAGATTTTGAGGCTCATTCAGAACATCAGCTGAACGGATTTGGGAGAAGGAGAAATGGGGAAGGCTTGGGCGAGTTGCTGTGGAGGATGCAGTGCTGTTGACCGGGGTAGGAGTAGCCAGGTGGAAAGCATGGCCAGCCGTAGAAAAAAATATATATATATTTATATATATCTGTTCCTGGTTCTAAATTTCTTGAATGGGGCATGTTTATTTAAGATGGTTAGGAAGTCATTTAAAAAAAATATCCAGGCATCCTCTACTGACGGGATGAGATCAATATCCTTCCAGGATACCTCGGCCAGGTCGATTAGAAAGGCCTGCTCGCTGAAGTGTTTCAGGGAGCGTTTGACCTCTGACCCATTACGGATGCAGGCAATGAGGCAGTGATCGCTGAGATCTTGGTTGAAGACAGCAGAGGAGTATTTAGAGGGCAAGTTGGTTAGGATGATATCTATGAGGGTGACCCTGTTTAAGGCTTTGGGGAGGTACCTGGTAGGTTCATTGATAATTTGTGTGAGATTGAGGGCATCAAGTTTAGATTGTAGGATGGCTGGGGTGTTAAGCATGTTCCAGTTTAGGTCGCCTAGCAGCACGAGCTCTGAAGATAGATGGGGGGTTCACATATGGTGTCCAGAGCACAGCTGGGGGCAGAGGGTGGTCTATAGCAGGCGGCAAAAGTGAGAGACTTGTTTTTAGAGAGGTGGATTTTTAAAAGTAGAAGTTCAAATTGTTTGGGTACAGACCTGGATAGTAGGACAGAACTCTGCAGGCTATCTTTGCAGTAGATTGCAACACCGCCCCCTTTGGCAGTTCTATCTTGTCTGAAAATGTTTTAGTTTGGAATTAAAATTTCTTGTTGCAACAGGTCACGAATCTTGCTGCTGTGATTGCACACTGTGGTATTTCACCCAATAGATATGGGAGTTTATCCAAATTCTTTGTGTGTCTGTGCAATCTGAGGGAAACATGTGTCTCTAATATGGTCATACATTTGGCAGGAGGTTAGGACAAGCAGCTCAGTTTCCACCCCATTTTGTGGGCAGAGTGCACATAGCCTATCTTCTCTTGAGAGCCAGGTCTGCCTTTGGCGGCCTTTCTCAATAGCAAGGCTATGATCACGGAGTCTGTACATAGTCAAATATTTCCTTAATTTGGGTCAGTCACAGTGGTCAGGTATTCTGCCACTGTGTACTCTCTGTTTAGGGCCAAATAGCATTCCAGTTTTCAGTTTTTTTGTAAATTCTTTCCAATGTGTCAAGTAATTATATTTTTCTGTCCCTCTCTCTCTTTTTTTCTTGCTCTCTCTCTCTCTCTCTGTCTCTCTCTCTTTCTCTCCTTCCCTCCCTCTCTCTCTCTCTCTCTCTCTCCCTCCCCCCTCTCACTCTCACTCTCTACATCTCTCTCATTCTCTCAATTAAATTTAATTTCCTCTCTCTTTCGCCCCCTCTCCCTCTCTCTCAATCCCCTGTTTTCCTCCTTTGTCTAGTGTTTTAGTGCTACTGTAGTGTAGTGAGGTTAGGTCCTTATTTAGGCCATCTGGAGCACGGACTCAGCATACTAATGGTAATGTGTCCTTGACTCTTACCATAATAGGACCATGCTTGGTACACAGCAGCAAAAAAAAACAATAGCCTTCTGTTTTACTGTACGTGTCAAGTTCACACCCCAGTTTTGTCGCACCTGGACTACTGTTCAGTCTTATGGTCAGGTGACACAAAGAGGGAAAATTAGGAAAATTACAATTGGCTCAGAACAGGGCAGCACGGCTGGCCCTTAAATGTACACAGAGAGCTAACATTAATAATATGCATGTCAATCTCTCATGGCTCAAAGTGGAGGAGAGATTGACTTCATCATTACTTGTTTTTGTAAGAAGTGTTGACAAGCTGAATGCACCTAGGTGTCTGTTAAAACCACTAGCACACAGCTCGGACACCCATGCATACCCCACAAGACATGCCACAAGAGTTCTCTTCACAATCGCACAGTACTACATAGGGCCATGGCTACATGGAACTCTATTCCACATCAGGTAACTGATGCATGCAGTAGAATCAGATTTTTACAAACTGATAAAAATAGATCTTATGGATCAGCAGGCACTGTGAAGAGACACATGTATGCGCACACACACACTAGAACACGCACTATAAACACACGTACACTGTAATATTGTTGTATGGTGGTATTATACATATTGTATTGTAGATATGGAGTGGTGTAATAATGTTATATAATGTACAGTTTTATCTTTTGTTTTATGTGTAATGTAAGCGCCTTAAGGTGTTTGGACCCCAGAAAGCGTAGCTGCTTCCTTGGCAGTAGCTAATGGGGATCCCTAATAATTACAAATACAAATACCAGACCAACTTCCTGCAGACCACAGGAGGCTGCTGATGGGAGGACGGCTCATAATAATGGCTGGAATGGAGCGAATGGAATGACACTAAACACATGAAAACCATATGTTTGATGTATTTAATACCATTCCACTTATTCTGCTCCAGCCATTACCACGAATCCATCCTCCCCAAGTAAGGTGCCTCCAACCTCCTGTGCTGCAGACATAGCCAAGTAACTGAATCATGTAAACTAGAGAAACCAACTCCTGGATATGGTCAGATTTGGCATTTCTTCTCTCATCTCACAGATGTTTCTATGCACCTTTATTAGAGAATAGCCTACATCTCTATTACCGTAACAGACAGCAAGACAATTGGAAAGACATTCCAGTCCTGTTGAGTCTTTGTGAAGTTCCACAGACTAGTTCTGCTTATTCTCAGATCTCACAGGGATTTTTTAAATGTAGAAATATAATGACCTTTTACAGAAGATTGTACTCTTCTCACACGCATTCATTATCTGTAAGACAAGACACATCCTGTGACCTCACTGATGTGAACTATTCAGATCTTTCCTTTCTGCCATTGGTGTTCTGTTCCTCTGTTCTGGAAAATGACTCCCCTTTCTCAGTGTGAGGATGTTGACTTAAAGAGTGGTGCACTGCTTGCCCTGAGCCCTGGGCTCGGCTAGGGTGGGGGTTTTGGGGTCCAGGTGCCCCTCTCACCCACTCCAGAGACAGGAAATGGTTCCAATATGGGCTGCAGTGTGGCCCTCTTAAAACCCCAGGGAGTGATTTAAGGCCATTCTCAGGCTCTAGAACTCTGGATCTTAGGTTCAGCGAGCAAAAATGTGCAAAGTGAAAAATACACTTATTTTTCTTTGCTTTTATTGAGTCCTACACACAAAAATGTTTTTGGAGGAGAGCACTTGGAGCTTGTTATTATCGAATTCAAAAATAGATTTAAAAAATCATGTCCATTTTCAGAGATGGTTTGTTTTGGGGAATAGATCTCAAATTGAAGTTTATTTTGATATTTTCTTGTAAATATTTGAAGGGAAGTTATTATATTACTTAGGGGGTATTTTGTTTCACAAACTATCCAATGTCACCATCCATTCATGTTACTCTGAGAAAATATAATGATGGAAAAAAATAATGCAAAATGTTAACATTTGAGATTTAATATCAATTCCTGCTCTAAATATAGTAAACTGTCAACAATTTCAGTTTACAACAGTTGTCTTTGGCTTTTTGCATTTATCAAGACACAGCCAGGAGCCAGAGACTCTTGTATATAACAGACTCTCTCCAGAGAGCATTGCTTGTGTATTTTGTCATCTTGGATGGTGTGCAAATATGTTACCTAAATGGTCGGAGAGACGGGCTACGTGCGCTTGGCTGGGATTGTCTACAAGAGGCAGTTTGTTTACAATGGACATAGTTCTGTACCTTTTGGGGATTATTTCTCTGAAGGCTTCCGGAGATCTTCAGACAGAGGGCCTTACCCTTTACTTCACAGCTAAGCTCTGATCTGCTCTTCCTGAGGTGTGGATGAAACAGCTTACAAGGTACAATGATAGGATCTTAGAAGTGGTTTCTTTAAATAAACAGAGAAGGAAATCAAAATGGTTTAAGCCTACACTTTCTCACAAAAACATTGATTCTTATCCTCCTCCTCATCATCCTCATCATCATCATTATCCTAAAACACAGTTTTCGTTCCCAGAAATGTTTTCTAAATCTGGACACTGGGAATTGAGATGGTATTTTTTTGCTGGAACGAAGCTTCTCCGCTCTTTTCTCACAGGATTGCTGAAGCTATTCCATTTAACTGTGAGCAGGGAGGGCAAAAGGGCAGCTTTTCACTCTGGGAATTATGGGCCATGTGTGATAAATGTTACTACTTGTATATTCTCCCCAAGCAAATTGGAGATTTCAGATCACACAGAGAGAGAGGGGGAAAGACAGAGAGAGAGAGATAAAAAAGGAGAGAAAAAGAGTTAGTAAGAGAGAAAGAGAGTTAGTAAGAGAGAAAAAGAGTTAGTAAGAGAGAAAGAGAGTTAGTAAGAGAGAAAAAGAGTTAGTAAGAGAGAAAGAGAGTTAGTAAGAGAGAGAGTTAGTAAGAGAGAAAAAGAGTTAGTAAGAGAGAAAGAGAGTTAGTAAGAGAGGAAGAGAGTTAGTAAGAGAGAAAGAGAGTTAGTAAGAGAGAGAAAGAGTTAGTAAGAGAGAAAGAGAGTTAGTAAGAGAGAAAGAGAGTTAGTAAGAGAGAAAAAGAGTTAGTAAGAGATAAAGAGAGTTAGTAAGAGAGAAAGAGAGTTAGTAAGAGAGAAAGAGAGAGAGAAAAAAAGAGAAAGATAGAGAGAGAGAGAAAGAAAGAAAAGCCATTGAGAGAGTGCAAGCGAGAGACAGAGCGAGGGAGAGAGAGAGAGAGAGAGAGAGAGAGAGAGAGAGAGAGAGAGAGAGAGAAGTGATCTGGCTAACAATACTTGAATCAGTTATAGAACTCATTGCCCTTTATGGTTGTGAGGTCTGGGGTCCACTCACCAACCAAGAATTCACAAAATGGGACAAACAATAAACTGAGACTCTGCATGCAGAATCCTCTGTGTACAACGTAAAACACCAAATAATGCAAGCAGAGCAGAATTAGGCCAATACCCGCTAATTATCAAACATCCAGAAAAGAGCCATTAACTTCTACAACCACCTAAAAGGAAGTGTTTCCCAAACCTTCCATAACAAAGCCAACACCTACAGAGAGATGAACCTGGAGAAGAGTCCCCTAAGCAGGCTGGTCCTGGGGCTCTGTTCACAAACACAAACAGAGCCCCAGGACAGCAACACAATTAGACCCAACCAAATCATGAGAAAACAAAAAGATAATTACTTGACACATTGGAAAGAATTAACAAAAAAACAGATCAAACTAGAATGCTATTTGACCCTAAACAGAGAGTACACAGTGGCAGAATACCTGACCACTGTGACTGACCCAAACTTAAGGAAAACGTTGACTATGTACAGACTCAGTGAGCATAGCCTTGCTATTGTGAATGGCCGCTGTAATCATTGTAAATACAACCCATATTTATGTTTATTTTCTCTTTTGTACTATTTGCACATAATATGACATTTGAAATGTCTATAATTTTGGAACTTTTGTGAGTATAATGTTTAATGTTAATTTCTATTACTTATTTCACTTTGGTTTATTATCTACTTCACTTGCTTTGGCAATGTTAACATATGTTTCCGATGCCAATAAAGTGCCTTGAATTGAATAGAAATTGAACTTGATAGAGAGAGATAGAAAGACAAAGCGAGAGAGAAAGAGAGAAAGAGAGAGCGGAAGGGGACGGCAGGGGGGCTGTAAATAATGAACATGGATAAGGTATTCTTTTAGATTACTATATCAAAAGTTAGTTTTTTTGGACTAGTAGAGCAGAAAATATAAATGTGATTATTACTACTAACAGGACTTGTTCTACAACAACAGTGCTACCAGAATCAGTACTGTTTGTAGTTGAAAATCCTATTCTTTGCTTTAAGTCTGCCAGCTTGTGGTATGGATTGTATATTACCCACAGAGGGCTGTCATTGCATTTATGGGGGTCAGACTTGAATGTGTGTGTTTGCTTCTGTTATCTCTCAAAGGGAAAAAAACAGAATATTCTGATATTTTTTTTAACGGATTTTAGCATTAAAAGACTCCAAAAATGACTAATCATTTTAGGTCCAGTACCATTGTTGGGCCGCGGGTGTGAAAGATTCAGCAGACTGCTGGCATTACACATCTGGCTAAAATACGACTGTAGCTCTGCTGGAGTCACTTTTATAGATAACTGACACCTTCTGGAAACAGAAGATACTCTACAGGCATGATGGAGTCCACCCAAATCATCTTGGCTCCTGGACATCTCAAGGCTGCGTTGAAACAATGACTGTTCAATGATCCAGGACCAGCTCAGTTAATCCCTACCATTGTGACAATGAGTCGTCATAACGCTGCATCATGTATATATATGTATATGATCCTAGGGACATTGGCAACACAAAATCTAAGTAACTTAATTTATGTGCCCTAATTGCACCGAATATTTCTGTTGATCCTTCAGCTATTGTATGCAGTAATCATGAGCCTAGGAACCAGAGTTACACTGTTAGCACTGAGGCGGTGTGCCCTAGTAGGAAGACTACTTTGTGCAGGTCAGCCTGCACTATCAGCTCCAATGTAAAAAGCATGAGTAAGTCTACTTCTGATAAAGCATGAAAAACAGGAAAACAGTAAAGCTTCCCAGTAAAGCATTAAAAACAATCAAGCAACCCAAAAAGTGCTACAAATAGCCCATATTAACATATGCAGCCTGAGAAATAAGGTCCATCAATAACTTGCTTGTAAAATATGACATTCATATTCTGACTATCTCTGAAACTCACTTAGATAATACCTTTGATGATACAGTAGTAGCAATACATGGTTATAACACTACTGAAAAGACAGAAATGCCAACAGGGGCGGTGTTGCAGTCTATATTCAGAACCCCATTCCTATAAAGCTTAGAGATGATCTAATGTTATATACTATTGAAGTAATATGGCTACAGGCTCATCTGCCTCACCTAAAGCCCGTTCTGATGGGAGGCTGCTATAGACCACCAAGTGCTAACAGTCAGTATCTGGATAATATGTGTAAAATGCTTGATATTGTATGTGATATCAACAGAGAAGTATATTTTCTGGATGATTTAAATATTGACTGGCTTTCATCAGGCTGTCCACTCAAGTAAAACATTAAAACTGCAGTGCCTGCAACTTGGTTCAGGTTGTCAGTCAACCTATCAGGGTAGTTACAAACAGCACAGGAATTAAATCATCAAGATGTATTGATCACATCTGTACTAATGCTGCTTTAAAGCAGTGTCCAAATCCATAGGATGTACAGGTCACAATATAATAGCCAAATCTAGGAAAACCAAAGTTCCAAAGGCTGGGCCTAATATAGTGTATAAGAGGTCATACGAGAAGTTTTGTAGTGATTCATATGTTGATGATGGAAAGACTATTTGCTGGCCTATGGTGTGTAATGAGGAGCAACAAGACGCTGCACTTGACACATTTATGAAATTGCTTATTCCAGTTACTAATAAGCATGCACCCATTAAGAACATGACTGTAAAAATTGTTAAATCCCCTTGAATTGATGAGGAATTGAAAAATGTTATGGTTGAGAGGGATGAGGCAAAAGGTATGGCAAATAAGACTGGCAGCCCAACTGATTGGCAAACGTACTGCAAATGAAGAAATCATGTGACTAAACTAAATAAAAATAAACTATACTATGAACAAAGATAAATTCTATAAAGAATGATAGTAAAAACCTTTGGGGCACATTAAATGCTAACTCGGCTCATTCAGTGAATCCAATGGCTCATTCATCACAAAGCCAACTACTTCAATTACTTTTTAATTGGCAAGATAAGCAAACTTGGGGATGACATACCAGCAACAAAAACTGACAATACACATCTAAGTATATCGGACCAAATTATGAAAGACAAGAATTGTACATTTGAAGTCAGTGTAGAAGAGGTGAAAAAATAATTGTTGTCTATCAACAATGACAAGCCCCCGGGGTCTGATAATCTGGATGGGTAACTACTGAGGATAATAGCAGACAATATTGCCACATCTTCAATTTAAGCCTACTAGAAAGTGTGTGCCCTCAGGCCTAGAGGGAAGCTAAAGTCATTTCGCTACCCAAGAATAGTAAGGCCCCATTTACTGGCTCAAATAGCCGACCAATCAGCCTGTTACCAAACTTTAGTAAACTTATGACCAGATACAATGCTATTTCACAGTAAAGAAAATCAAATCAAATTTTATTTGTCACATACACATGGTTAGCAGATTTTAATGCGAGTGTAGCGAAATGCTTGTGCTTCTAGTTCCGACAATGCAGTAATAACCAACAAGTAATCTAACTAACAATTCCAAAACTAATTTCTTATACACAGTGTAAGGGGATAAAGAATATGTACATAAGGATATGAATGAGTGATGGTGCAGAGCAGCTTAGGCAAGATACAGTAGATGGTATCGAGTACAGTATATACATATGAGATGAGTATGTAAACAAAGTGGCATAGTTAAAGTGGCTAGTGATACATGTATTACATAAGGATGCAGTAGATGATATAGAGTACAGTATATACGTATACATATGAGATGAATAATGTAGGGTATGTAAACATTATATTAGGTAGCATTGTTTAAAGTGGCTAGTGATATATTTTACATCATTTCCCATCAATCCAATTCCCAAATGACAACAGACTTTCAGCACGCTTATAGGTGTTCTGCCGAAGTCGTTGCCTCTCCTTGTTCGGGCGGTGCTCGGCGTTCGACGTCACCGATCTTCTAGCCATCATTGATCCATTTTTCATTTTCCATTGGTTTTGTCTTGTCTTCCCACACACCTTTTTTAAATCCCATTCATTACCTGTTGTGTATTTAACCCTCTGTTTCCCCTCATGTCTTTGTCAGAGATTGTTTTATTGTCAGTGTAGTTTTATGTTGTATAGGTGCGCGTCGGGTCCTCGTACATGTATGTACATTTTAGTGTTATGGAGCATGTTACGTGGACTTTATTAAAAGACTCCATTTTACACTCCGTTTGACTCTCCTGCGCCTGACTTCCCTGCCACCTATACACCTATGCCTGACAATAGGGAAGGACATTGAACAAGCACAGCACTTACACAAATGACTAATGATTGGCTGAGAGACACTGATGATAAAATTATTGTCGGGGCTGTCTTGTTAGACTTCAGTGCAGCTTTTGACAGTAGCGATCATATTCTGCTGCTGGAAAACACTTATGTTATGGCTTTACACCCCCTGCTATAATGTGGATAAGGAGTTATTTGTCTAACAGAACACAGAGGTTAATCTTTAATGGAAGCCTCTCAAACATAATCCAGGTAGAATCAGGAATTCCCCAGGGTAGCTGTTTAGGCCCCTTGCTTTTTTCCATTTTTACTAACTAACGACTTTGAGTAAAGCCAGAGTGTCTATGTATGCAATTGAATCAACACTATACACATCAGCAACTGCAGCGACTGAAATGACTGCAACACTTAACAACGAGTTGCAGTTAGTTTGAGAGTGGGTGGCATGGAATAATTTAGCCCTAAATGTTTCTAAAACTAAAAGTATTGTATTTGGGACAAAACATTCACTATACCTTAAACCTCAACTAAATCTTGTAATAAATAATGTGGAAATTGAGCAAGTTGAGATGACTAAACTGCTTGGAGTAACCCTAGATTGTAAACTCTCATGGTCAAAATATATTGATTCAATAGTAGCTAAGATGGGGAGAAGTATGTCCATAATAAAGTGTTGCTCTGCCTTCTTAACAACACTGTCAACAAGGCAGGCCCTACAGGCCCGCGTTTTGTCGCTCCTTGACTACTGTTCAGTCGTGTGGCCAGGTGCCATAAAAAAGGACTTAGGAAAATTGCAATTGGCTCTGAACAGGGCAGCACGGCTGGCCCTTGGATGTGCACAGAGAGCTAATATTAATAATATGCATGTCAATCTCTCCTGGCTCAAAGTGGAGGAGAGATTGACTTCATCACTACTTTTATTTATGAGAGGTATTGACATATTGAATGCACCGAGCTGTCTGTCCAAAGTACTGGCACACTGCTCGGACACCCCACAAGACATGCCATACCCCACAAGACATGCCACAAGAGTTCTTTTTACAGTCCCCAAGTCCAGAACAGACTATGGGAGGCGCACAGTACTACATAGAGCCATGACTACATGGAACTCTATTCCACATCAAGTAACTGATGCAAACTCCTCGATTCCAGTCTGTGCTGTCGAAATAGTTCTGTAGCTTAGCATCCGCTTCATCAGACCACTTTTGTAGTGTGCGCGTCACTGGTATTTCCTGTCTGAGTTTTTGCTTGTTAGCAGGTATCAGGAGGATGGCGTTATAGTCAGATTTGTCAAAGTGAGGGCGAAGGAGAGCCTTGTATGCGTTTCTGTTTGTGGAATAAAGGTGATCAAAAGTTTTGCCACTTCGAGTTGCACAGGTGACATGCTAGTAAAAATGAGGTAAAACGGATTTTAGTTTCCCTGCATTAAAATCACCAGCCACTAGGAGCGCCGCCTCTGGATGTGCATTTATTTTTTTGCTTATGGCCCTTTTCAGCTCATTGAGTGTGTTCTTAGTGCCAGCATCGTTTTGTAGACAGCTACAAAACGGCCTGGTACAGCCTGCAGCTTATCGTGAGGTATTCTAACTCAGGAGAGCAAAAACTTGGGACTTCCTAAACATTAGAGATCGTGCACCAGCAGCTGTTAACAAAGAAACACACCTTCCCCCTTAGTCTTACCTGAGGCTGCCGTGAGGTCCAGATGATGCATGGAGAGACCCGCAAGATATACAATATATTATGCATGTCCTTGTTCAGTGAAGTAAAAAAAAAAAATACTCAGAAAAATATAGAATTCTTCAGGTCCCGTTGATAGGATAGTCTTGAACGGATTTCATCCAGTTTGTTCTCCAGTGACTGCACATTCGCCAACAGAACAGAAGGCAATAGCGGTCTATTTGTTTGCCAAAGTAATCTAGTTAGGAGGCCACCCCGCCTGCCTCTTTTCGCCACCGCTTCCTCTTTCGAGTCCCGGGGATTAGGGCCGGAGTAAGCAGAACATCCAGAGCTGCCGACTCGTTGGCGACCACCTCAGTAATCTTTGACTCAAGTGGTCGGGCCCATCACGTCAACCCTGTTCGCTCAGTTAATTTTATAAAAACTAGAATGATATTAAACTTTAATTCTGTGTGGAACACCATGTGGTTTCATGAACACTATGTGGTCCCATGCCCTTCACCACATGATGATTAATGGCCTATCTCAACCCTGTTAGAGGCCAAAACTAACTTTATCAGTTTGATATTATATGCAAGTTTATTTGTTCCAGGGATACTTGATCAATGAGAAAATTTTGGATTTATCTCAAACATGCTTTTAAATAACAGTTTGACAGTTATATAAGATTCCGTAAAAGGGTTGAAAGACACCAGACAGTGTGGTACAAGTGAAGATAAAATGCTCTTAATTCATAGGATTTTAATGCCTGAGATGGAACAAGTGTTTTCCGTAACCTAAACATATCCTCGATGCAATTCAATGTTGAAAGATATTTTAAAGTTTCTTAAAAGGTTGCATGTCCAAAAGGCACCCATTTCTTGGAAAGACCCTGATACTGAATGGTATGGATTGTTCTCATATAGTTTGATAGTGATTGATGCCAGAGCTAATGAAGGTACAAGGACCGAGGGCACTGATTATTATTATATTGATGACATTAAGAATTGTTTTTTTGTTTTTTTTTACCCCTTTTTCTCCCCAATTTCTTGGTATCCAATTGGTAATTACAGTCTTGTCTCATCGCTGCAACTCCTGTATGGACTAGGGAGAGGCAAAGATCGAGAGCCGTGCATCAACCCAACCAAGCCTCACTGCTTCTTGACACAATGCCCACTTAACCCGGAAGCCAGCTGGTAGCAGCAGACAAAGTCATTTCGTACAGCCTCTCGGGCTGATATTTAGAAAACATCTTCTACTGTCTGATTAGAATATAAAGGGCCTGTCTCCAAGAGTCCCGTTAGATATTTTCTCTGTTTCGGTGCTGAAGGTGCAACTTGTAATTAAACCTAAATTATTTTTGATTGATGTTATCAACAACTGCACTCCTTCTTGTTCACCTGGGAATTCCTGTTACAACATGTTTGGGTCAAATGTATCTTACCTTGATTTTCTTTTGTAGGCCGAGCTCAATAATGGGCTAGAGGAGCCTAATGCTTCTCCTTATAGTTTTGTTTAGAGGCGAATTAGCCATGGAAGCCAAAACAGCCAAATACTCCATCTAAATGTGAATTGATTCTCAATTGGGCTATGGTTCTAGAAACATAAAGCCCTCTACTTTGACATCACATCAAAATCATTTCACAAATACAAGATCCATATTTACTGTATGGTGCTCTAACCTGTTTTGATACAGTTGCAGTCAACAGTATTTTTCATCGACAGCACGTTTATGGCATCCGTCTTCCGTTCACACACAGGTGTTCGGAGACACAGATGGCTAATTAGCACAGGTATGCCTTTGTCTTCCATCTGTTTTCCGTAAACAAGCACTGTAACATGAAAATATGGCAATCCTAACCCTGTAAGTGGGAACCATAACCCTATAAATGTGTGTAGTAATTTAACCTGTTTTTTAAATATCATTTATAATTTATTTCTATGAAAGATACTGTAGTATAGTGATTGGACTATCGCGAGATCACCTACTTCAGTTTCCTTTTCCTAGTGATGAAGACGGGACTAGAACAAGAGAATGAAAATGGCTTTGAACTGTGAAACCTAGAAAAGTACTAGTTGCTATTAAAGCGAGTTAAACAAGAACCAGGACTACTTCTTTAATTCAACAACACAACATTTATGGCGACGAGGAATGAAGGACTGTAAACATACCTCAAGGACATGAATGAAGCTGACTACACTTTCAAACACATTAAAAAAACAAGTTCGCATGTAACAAAATCAAATAAATGTGTATTTTTCACATGCACCAAATACAACAGGTGTAGACCTTACCCTGAATTGCTTACTTACAAGACCTTAAAAACAATGCAGTTTTCAGAAAATAAGTGTTAAGAAAATATTTACTCAATAAACTAAAGCAAAAAAAAGTAACACAATAAAATAACAATAACGAGGCTATATACACGGGGTACCTGTACCGAGTCAATGTGCGGGGGTACAGGTTAGTAGACTACAGCCACTTGTTCTTGCTTGTGGTCAGTTAGCCCTGCCAATTCCATTGAATCTCGAAGCAGCAGACTTGTACACGGACTACAAGATATTGATGGAATCTTCCAATTTATTTGAAATCGCCAGTGGAACCGGAGGAGCCGCGAACCCATTGAGATGAGCTACATTGCTACATTGTATTGAGCACCAGCACAGAGAATCTTCCCAGTCTATCCAGAGATAAAGGTATATTCGCACAGACTGTATCCGCGCTTGATTCCTACTTTACACCGCAGAGACATGTGGTGTTGGAAAGGCACAAGTTTAGACAAAGAGCACAGCCTCAAGACAAAACTATAGATGTTTATGTGAACATATTAAGAGAACTGGCTAAATCATGTGAGTTTGATGCTCTGTTCTCAGACATGTTGAAGGATCAGCAGGTGGAAAAATGCCCATACAAATGACTGAGAGATAAATTGCTGCAGGAAGAAGGGTTAACACTGCAAAGAGCTCTCACCGTTGCTAGAATATTTGAAGCAGCACAGGCAGAATCAAAAGCTTTCTGATCATTTTGGCAAGGCTAAAGACAGTCATGCTAATTATACTGGAAGATGAGCAAATGCTAATAAACAGAAAGGCAGAGCGAGAAACGGAAACCAAAGCACTGATGCAGAGGAATGCAATAGTGACACCAAGTGTTTCAGATGTGGACTGACATCATACAAAACAGATGAATGTGGAGCTAAAGAAGCTTAATGCTTGTACTGTAAGAAAACAGGCCATTATGCAAGGGTCTGTAGAAAAAAAGACAATTCAAAAGAACAAAAGCAAGGGGACAAAACAAAAAGACTGACAAACCAGTTAGAGCTGTGAACGAATCTGGATCTGACTCAGACGAGTTAGTCTATTCAATCGCTCAAGGGGGGAAAGAAACAGCGAACGTCAGTGGTCAAAAGCTGAAAATTATCATTGATACAGGCATTGGAAGGAATTTAATCGGAGAAGCCCTGTTCAAGTTCTGGTCCTCTCGTGCTGATGTGAGCTAGACCTTTAAACATGTCAACATTCACAAAGCCGCGGGGCCAGATGGATTAACAGGACGTATACTCAAAGCACACGCGGACCAACTGGTAAGTGTGTTCACTGACATTTTCAACCTCTCCCTGACTGAGTCTGTAATACCTACATGTTTCAAGCAGACCACGATAGTCCCTGTGCCCAAGAACACTAAGGTAACCTGCCGAAATGACTACCGACCCGTAGCACTCACATCAGTAGCCATGAAATGCTTTGAAAGGCTGGTCACGGCTCACATCAACAGCATCCTTCCGGATACCCTAGACACACTCCAATTCGCATACCGCCCCAACAGATCCACAGATGATGCAATCTCAATCGCACTCCACACTGCCCTTTCCCACCTGAACAAAAGGAACACCTATGTGAGAATGTTGTTCATTGACTACAGCTCAGCGTTCAACACCATAGTGCGCACGAAGCTCATCACTAAGCTAAGGACCCTGAGACTAAACACCTCCCTCTGCAACTGGATCCTGGACTTCCTGATGGGCCGCCCCACAGGGGTAGACAACAACATGTCTGCCACTCTGATCCTCAACACTTGGGCCCCTCAGGGGTGTGTATTCAGTCCCCTCCTGTACTCTATGTTCACCCACGACTGTGTGGCTAAACATGACTACAACACCATCATTAAGTTTGCTGACGACACAACAGTGGTAGGCCTGATCACTGACAATGATGAGACAGCATATAGGTAGAAGGTGAGAGAACTGGCAGTGTGGTGCCAGGACAACAACCTCTCACTCAATGTGAGCAAAACAAAGGAGCTGATCGTGGACTACAGGAAAAGGCGGGCCGAAGAGGCCCCCATTAACATCAACGGGGCTGTAGTGGAGCGGGTCGAAGAGTTTCAAGTTCCTTGGTGTCCACATCACTAACAAACTATCATGGTCAAAACACACCAAGACAGTCGTGAGGAGGGAACAACAAAACCTTTCCCCCTCAGGAGACTGAAAAGACTTGGCATGGGTTCCCAGATCCTCAAAAAGTTCTACAGCTGCACCATCGAGAGCATCCTGACCGGTTGCATCACCGCCTGGTATGGCAACTGCTCGGCATCTCTCCGTAAGGTGCTACAGAGGATATGGCCCAGTACATCACTGGGGCCAAGCGTCCTGCAATCCAGGACCTATTTAATAAGCAGTGTCAGAGGAAAGGCCATAATATTGTCAGAGACTACAGTCACCCAAGTCATTGACTGTTTTCTCTGCTCTGCACGGCAAGCGGTACCGGAGCGCCAAGCGCCAAGCGCCGGTTGTGACAGAGCCCGGGCGCAAACCCAGAGTCTCTGATGGTGCAGCTGGCGCTGCAGTACAGCGCCCTTAACCACTGCACCTCCCGTGAGGCCTTTATTATGGTACTTTTTATTATTTTTTATTTTATTTGGGTAAATATTTTCTTAACTCTTCTTGAACTGCACTGTTGGTTAAGAGCTTGTAAGTAAGCATTTCAATACTTGTTGTATTCGGCGCCTGTGACAAATAAAGTTTGATTTGATATGACAACGACAGCCAGTTGCCACAGTAGACAGTATACTGCAAGCAATGCAAGGAGCAAAAGTGTTTGCAAAACTGGATGCGAGAAAAGGATTTTGGCAAGTTAAACTAGCCCCAGAATCAAGAAACCTGACAACATTCATCACACAGAGAGGGTGCTACAGATTCAAGAAAGTTTGTTTTTGGATTATCAAGCACACCTGAGGCCTATCAGATAGCCATGGACTTCATACTATTTGGATTACAAGGTGTAGTTTGCTACAATGATGATGTTGTTGTCTTCACTGAAAATGAAAATGAACTGGGTCAGAGAGTAAGGAAAGTCTTTCAAAGATTCCAAGACAGAGGACTGACACTTAACAAGGAAAAATGCATATTTAGTCTAAAGCAGATTGAAATCGTGGACATTTAGTCACGGCAGCAGAGATAAAACCAGACCCACAGAAAGTTGAGGCTTTAGGAAGAGCACCAAGACCAGAGAATGCAGGAGAACTATGTACTTTCCTGGGGAAATGTGGACTTCCCATGAAATTCATACCAAACTACGCAAACCTCTCAGAAACACTACGGAAACTGATCAAAAAAGGACAAGAGTGGGAATGGACATCCGAAACAGAGAAAAACATTAGAGAAATGAAAAGAGCCCAGAATAGTGAACCAGGTCTCGCATACTTCAAACTTGATGTACCAACATTAGTGATTAGTGACGCAAGCCGAGTAGGACAACAGTAACAGAAAAATTGATAGAATAAGCCAACCACTTATGCAAGTTGTTCACTGACCCCTACAGAGAGAAGATAGTCTCAGATCGAGCGAGAAGCTCTTGGATGCATGTGGGCAGTAGAACACTTCATAAATGTTCTATATGGAGGCAAGTTCGCTTAGATGTTGAAAGACTGATCAGAAATTGCTCAGCTTGTGTGCTAAATCAACCACTGCACGAAGACCAACCACTTGAACTACCACCAAGACCCTGCATTAAACTAGGTATTGACTTAGTGGGTGGTAAGCCATGCTGGTTAAGTTTGCCTTGAATTCTAAATAAATCACAGACAGTGTCACCAGCAAAGCACCCCCACACCACAACACCTCCTCCTCCATGGTTTACGATGGGAATTACACATGCAGAGATCATCCATTCACCCACACCAAAGTATCATAAAAACACAGCGGTTGGAACCAATCATCTCCAATTTGGACTCCAGACCAAAGGACAAGTTTCCACTGGTCTAATGTCCATTGCTCGTGATTCTTGGCCTAAGCAAGTCTCTTCTTATTATTGATGTCCTTTAGTAGTGGTTTCTTTGCAGCAATCGACCATGAAGGCCTGATTCTCACAGTCTCCTCTGTACAGTTGATGTTGAGATGTGTCTGTTACTTGAACTCTACGAAGCATTTATTTGGGCTGCAATTTCTGAGGCTGGTAACTCTAATGAACGTATCCTCTACAGCAGAGGTAACTCTGGGTCTTCCATTCCTGTGGCGGTCCTCATGAGAGCCAGTTTCATCATAGCGCTGGATGGTTTTTGCAACTGCACTTGAACTTAAACTCAAGTTCTTGACATTTTTGGTATTGACTGACCTTCATGTCTTAAAGTAATTATGGACTGTAATTTCTCCTTGCTTATTTGAGCTCTTCTTGCCATAATATGGACTTGGTCTTTTACCAAATAGGGCTGGCTTCTGTATACCCCCCTACCTTGTCACAACACAACTTATTGGCTCAAACACATTAAGAAGAAAAGAAATTCCACAAATTAACTTTTTAGAAGGCACACCTGTTAATTGAAATACATTCCAGGTGACTACCTCTGGAAGCTGGTTGAGAAAATGCCAAGAATGTGCAAAGCTGTCATCAAGGCAAAGGTGGCTATTTGAAGAATCTCAAAAGTAAAATATATTTAGATTTGTATAACCCTAACCCTAACTTTTTTAGTTACTACATGATTCCATATGTGATATTTCATAGTTTTGATGTCTTCATTATGATTCTACAATGTAGAAAATAGTAATAAATAAAGAAAAGCCCTTGAATGAGTATGTATTCTAAAACTTTTGACCGGAAGTGTATATGTTGAATGTAAAATAAAATAATTTAATGTGTTAGCTATTGTAACAGAAATGTTAGAAACAGGAATCAAATGTTATTGCTAAAGTTGTGGACTTTAAATCTAACTAGGGAAGGGATTTAGAATAATGATTGGACTATGACTGTGTGAATAGGGTGGGCGTTCTATGTTTTTGTATTTCTTTGTTTTTGGCCGGGTATGGTTCTAGATCAGGGACAGCTGTCTGTCGTTGTCTCTGATTGAGAACCAGACTTAGGTAGCTCTTGCCCACATGGGTTTTGTGGGTAGTTATTTTCTGTTTAGTGTGGTTTGCAACTGACGGAGCGGTTTCAGTTGTTTCTTTTGTTCCTTGTTAGTGTTCAGTTTATTAAAATAATGATGAACACTTACCACGCTGCATCTTGGTCCTCACCTTCTTCCACCAACGGTCATTACACTATCACAATATTACCTACTTCTTAAAGTGATGAAGACAGGTCTAGAACAAGAGAATCAAAATGGCTTTGAAGTGTGAGACCTAGAAGAGTATTAGTTGTTATTTAAGTGAATTAAACTTCTTAGCGACAGGATCCACAACACAGGAAGATGCATATGAGAACGCATTAGGTAGAAATGTTTTGCAGAACACAAACATGGTTGAGTGGGTATACCGGAGTCCATGTTTGTGCTCTGTGCGCGTGTGTATTTTACATCTGACTAGAAATTAAAAAGGAAGTTATTTAAACAGAAAAACATTTCCTCATGTGTGCTACCTACAGTTGAAGTTGGAAGTTTACATACACCTTAGCCAAATACATTTAAACTCAGTTTTTAATTATTTTTTTTACAATTCCTGACATTTAATCCAAGTAAAAATTCCCTGTTTTAGGTCAGTTAGGATCTCCACTTTATTTTAAGAATGTGAAATGTCAGAAAATAGAGAATGATTTATTTCAGCTTTAATTTCTTTCATCACGTTCCCAGTGGGTCAGAAGTTTACATACACTCAATTAGTATTTGGTCGCATTGCCTTTAAATTGTTCAACTTGGGACAAAAGTTTCAGGTAGCCTTCCACAAGCGTCCCACAATAAGTTGGGTGAATTTTGACCCATTCCTCCTGACAGAGCTGGTCAGGTTTGACCAGAGGACATTTATCCAAAAAGTACGATCTTTGTCATCTTTGCAGTTGCAAACCGTAGTCTGGCTTTTTTATGGCGGTTTGCACTTTTCACACCACAGTACATTAATCTCTAGGAGACAGAACGTGTCTCCTTCCTGAGCGGTATGACAGCTGCGTGGTCCCAGGGTGGTTATACTTGCGTACTATTGTTTGTCCAGATGAACGTGGTACCTTCAGGCATTTGGAAATTGCTCCCAAGGATGAACCAGACTTGTGGAGGTCTACAATTTGTTTTTTCAGAGGTTTTAGCTGATTTATTTAGATTTTCCCATGATGTCAAGCAAAGAGGCACTGAGTTTGAAGGTAGGCCTTGAAAAACATCCACAGGTACACCTCCAATTGACTCAAATGATGTCAATTAGCCTATCAGAAGCTTCTAAAGCCTTGACATAATTTTCTGGAATTTTCCAAGCTGTTTAAGGCACAGTCAACTTACTATATGTAAACTTCTGACCCACAGGAACTGTGGTACAGGGAATTCTAAGTTAAATAATCTGTCTGTAAACAATTGTTGGAAACATTCCTTGTGTCATGCACAAAGTAGATTTGCCAAAACTATAGTTTGTTGTGGAGTGGTTTAAAAACAAGTTTTAATGACTCCAACCTAAATGTATGTATACTTCCGACTTCAACTGTATATCCCCCCAATAGAATTCCCATACTTTAACTATGTGTTATGGGATTTTTTATGAATAATTACTAAATTATGTATACATTTAACATAGAATTATAACAAACAGAATTCTACCCTGTCTTTCTAGTAGTGTTAAATAATGTTTGTTCTTTAGGAAGGGGTTATGTAGCAGGTATATCTCTCTGGTCACCCACAAAACCAATTATTTCTTTGGCCGCCTCTCCAGTTCTCTGCTGCTAATGACTGGAACAAACTAAAAAAATATCTGAAACTGGAAACACTTATCTCCCTCACTAGCTTTAAGCACCAACTGTCAGAGCAGCTCACAGATTACTGCACCTGTACATAGCCCACCTATAATTTAGCCCAAACAACTACCTCTTTCCCTTCTGTATTTATTTATTTTGCTCCTTTGCACCCCATTATTTTTATTTCTACTTTGCACATTCTTCCACTGCAAATCTACCATTCCAGTGTTTTACTTACTATATTGTATTTACTTTGCCACCATGGCCTTTTTTTGCCTTTACCTCCCTTATCTCACCTCATTTGCTCACATCGTATATAGACTTGTTTATACTGTATTATTGACTGTATGTTTGTTTTACTCCATGTGTAACTCTGTGTCGTTGTATGTGTCGAACTGCTTTGCTTTATCTTGGCCAGGTCACAATTGTAAATGAGAACTTGTTCTCAACTTGCCTACCTGGTTAAATAAAGGTGAAATAAAAAATTAAAAAATAGATCTAGGAAGAAATTAATGTATGTGGGTGTAGAAAGAGAATGAAGAGGAGCATTAACCTATGTTTGAACCAAGAATTCAAAGTATGGCACAAACACCAAATTGAGACTCTGCATGCAGAATTCTGCACAAACATCCTCTGTGTGCAACGTAAAACACCAAGTAATGTATGCAGAGCAGAATTAGGCCGATACCCGCTAATTATCAAAATCCAGAAAAGAGCTGTTAAATTCTACAACCACCTAAAATGAAGCGATTCCAAAACCTTCCAAAACAAAGCCATCACTTACAGAGAAATTCACCTGGAGAAGAGCAGTCTGAAGAGCAGTCTGGTCCTGGGGCTCTGTTCACAAACAAAAACAGACCCCCCCCCCAGGACAGCAACACAATTTGACCCAAAATTAAGGAAATATTTGACTATGTACAGAATCAGTGAGCATAGTCTTGCTATTGAGAAAGGCCGCCAAAGGCAGACCTGGCTCTCAAGAGAAGACAGGCTATGTGTACGCTGCCCACAAAATGAGGTGGAAAATGAGCTGCACTTCCTAACCTCCTGCCAAATGTATGACCATGTCAGAGACACATATTTCCCTCATATTACACAGATCCACAAAGAATTCAAAAATAAATCCATTGTTGATAAACTCCCATATCTATTGGGTGAAATAGCACAGTGTGCAATCACAGCAGCAAGATGTGTGACCTGTTGCCGCAAAACAAGGGCAACCAGTGAAGAACAAACACCATTGTAAATACAACCTATATTTATGTTTATTTATTTTCCCTTTTGTACTTGAACTATTTTCACATAATTACAAAAGCATACATAGAAATAATATGACATTTCAAATGTCTTTATTATTTTGGAACTTCTGTGAGTGTAATGTTTACTATTTATTTGGTATTGTTTATTTCACTTTTGTTTATTATCTATTTCACTTGCTTGGCAATGTAAACGTATGTTTCCCAAGCCAATAAAGCCCCTTAAATTGAAATTGAGAGAGAGAGAATAGAGAGCGAGCGCATCCATCCTCATCGGACGTCATCACTTGTCGCCATATTGGTTCAGGAAGTTGAAAGTATCAAAGTAGGATTCTGTTGCAGGTTTGCTGCTGTATTTATTCGAATATTCACTTGACCTACAGCACAGTTTACGACAGCCGTGTTCATTTATGCATCGGAAACCCTAAAACCATCTTGAGGTACAGAAATAATTTGTAATTTATCTGTTGTTTGGACGTGCATCCAGATGACTTCCCTAACACAGCGAAGTTCGGGCCTGGTGCAGAGGAGGACCGAGGCCTCTCGTAATGCAGCCGCCGACAAGGAGAGGGGGTCCGAGGATGAGGACTACGAGCCGCGCCAAGAGGAAGAGGACGAGAAGGGAGACTCCAAAGAAACTCGACTGACGTTGATGGAAGAAGTGTTGCTGTTGGGATTGAAAGATCGAGAGGTATGTTAGCTAGCTATTGTCGTTAGCCTGTTGTGCTAGCGAGCTGAGTTAGCTTGCTAAAGTTAGCTGGTTTGTTTACGTTCTAACCAGCTAACGTTAACTAGTTAGCTAACATAATAATGTGCTATTCCTACATTTAGGTAGTTAACTAACATTACTAGCTGTATTTTCATATAATATTCAACATTACAACCTGAAGGTTATCAAACGTGTCACTTGTATGTCTGTTTTATTTATCCAGGAAGTGTCGCTAACCCTGTGAAGCAATACGGACTCATTACAATCTTTTTCCAACAGGGATACACTTCCTTCTGGAATGACTGCATTTCTTCTGGTCTTCGAGGGTGTATGGTCATTGAACTGGCTTTGAGAGGAAGACTGCAGCTAGAGGCTTGTGGCATGAGGAGGAAAAGTCTGTTGGCCAGAAAGGTGAGCACTCACAAGTTTCAAACGTTATATTAAAACATAGATAAACTTGGTCGCCTGCCAAACAGCCGGACTTCCGTCTTCACCCGATGATGATGATGATAATAGGGCTGTCTCGAACTCGTCATACTTGTATTTGTAATCCTATCCGTTTACCACTTAATAGGATACTGGTAATTGGATTTACTCGCGATCGGAAAACGCTCAGAGCGCTTCTGATGTTCCTTCACTCATGCACACATCGTTCACGATCCCGACATCTGAAAGGCACATTACTTACTTTCATAGTCCTGATTATCAACAAAATAGGTTCATACATAATGCATGGCTGGCCACTGCTGCCTGCATTTATTTCTTACGATTTAGTTGGCTCGTCCTAGAAGCTTAGGCTACATTTCACTTTCGAGGAGCAAAACTTATCCCAACTTGTAGCCTTTGTCACAACATTTCTACAATCAAAATGAACAATTTACATTTTCTAATTTTATTTTCTAATGATCTGTTGCTCAAAAAACAAGTCTGGGGGAAATAATAACAGCAAGCATGCACTGGCATAGCTCACTGCATAACAACAAATAAGTCTTCTTCAGCAATGGAATAGCCTATGCAGACAGACAAAGAAACCCACAAAACAACACCAAGTAGACAGAGAAAAACAACCATATGGTGGTATAAAGTAAAACTAAATTGATAGCTAGAACAACAATGACTAGTTATGGATTGTGATTCTCCAGTCTGGACTGGTGAGTTGATTCCTAAGGTGAGTGAGTGTAAGGGGAGCCTTGAGTGTGTATCTGGGGAATTAAGGGGAGGGAGAGCAGCTTCACCAATGCAATTGAGTTGACGGATAAAGTATTAACCAATGTCAAAAACTTCCATGATATGGCCTCAGAAAAGTCGACTGAAAATATAACTAGATTGATAGCTAGAAGAAAAGTGGCTAGCTATCAATCTATGGATTTTGATTCACAATGTTTGGAGAGAGTTGTGAGTGAAAGTGGGAGCCATAGCGTTTGTGCAAGAGACGTATCTGTCTGGGAAAACGAGAGAGGCTTTTTCTAATCCAATCATGGCCAACACCTGTCCGTGTCTTTACTGACAGCAGAATCAGCCTTGTTGAGGCAGTATTTGGCATGGCTTGAGTGATATGAGAGATTCTGGCTTTTGGCTTTCTCCAATTACAGAAAATTACATTGTTTCCTCATGTCCGTATTGATACTTGTTTTGTCATAATACCCCTAGACAATAACAACTCTGATCTGGAGTGGGAGGGGTCAGAGTCCAAAATGTCAATTCGGACATGCCAATTGATGGAATGTCCGAGCTTTGATTGGCAGCTCTGAGTCGTTGCTGATGCATGTCAAATCATACAATACCTGGATGGGTATTTTAAGTATCAGCTAATCACATATGTTATAGCAGTCTGGTGCCCGACTGCACAGTCGATGACTTCTCATGTGGCACGCAACAATTGGTTGATACATCTGAGCAGGGCAACGCCGCCTTGGCCTTCTGCGTGTTTATGCTGACAAGGTTGTCTGACGTGTGTTTTACGTGTTGCAATGTTTGGAGGACGAGCAGTGTATGCCAACACTAGCGGTGTAAACCTATGTGTGTTTGACCTTTTTAAAATGGGTTTATTTTTGGTCAGGTGATCTGTAAGTCGGACGCTCCTACAGGAGACGTGTTACTGGACGAGGCCCTGAAGCATATCAAAGAGACCCAGCCCCCAGAGACAGTTCAGAGCTGGATAGAGCTGCTGAGCGGTGAGCAGAAATGGATTACCCCCCTGTCCTTCTCCTGTTCTCTTAAGTCCCTCTGTTTATTTTACTGGCTTTCTTCATTATCATGTAGATTTGATTCAATCCATTTGACAGGTGCTCTCACTGTGCCCCCCCCCCTTTCCCTCTCCCATACCCAGTCCATTTTTAAACAAAATATCTTTGTTTTTATATATAATATAGGCCATTTACGATTTTGACTTGATGTTCAGGTGAGACGTGGAACCCATTGAAGCTGCACTACCAGCTGAGGAATGTCCGTGAGCGCCTGGCCAAAAATCTTGTGGAAAAGGGCGTTCTGACCACGGAGAAACAGAATTTCCTCCTCTTCGACATGACCACACACCCGCTGACCAACGACACCATTAAACAGCGGCTGGTCAAGAAAGTCCAGGAGTCCGTCTTGGACAAGTGGGTGAACGACCCGGGGCGCTTCGACAAGCGTGTGCTGGCCCTGATCTTCCTGGCCCACTCTTCAGACGTGCTGGAGAACGCCTTTGCCCCATTGCTGGACGAACAGTATGACCTGGCCATGAAGAGGGTACGTCTGCTGCTGGACCTGGAGCCAGAGGCAGAGAGCACCAAGGCCAGCGCCAACGAGCTGCTGTGGGCCGTGGTGGCCGCCTTCACCAAATGAAGCCCTACCGGAAACAAACAGACGGAACTTTAAAAAACACTACAGGCCTGTGGGGCTCAGAACTCCCATGTTCTGATATGATGATGGAGATGGCAGAGATGATTAAGATCACAGAGGGTGGCTCTCCCTCTGTGTTGAGACAGGACAGTTACCCCTGACCTCTGAGTCACTGTCCTGTCCTCTACCTGGCCAGTTGGTTGACATCCGGTACCCTGTGGGTGTCTCCCAAATGGCACCCTATTCCCTATATGGCTCTGGTCAAAAGTAGTGCACTATATAGTGAATCGGGTGCCATTTGGCACGTGACCTTTCTGTTCACTGTGAGACCTTGTGTAACCTTGAGCACTTGTGCCAGTAGCTGGCACCCACACAGGTCTCTGTTCTTCCATTTAGAAGGGACTTTAAAACTGCTAGGCCTTGCTTGACCACCATGGCCCAGACCTACCACCATGGCCCAGACCTACCACCATGATCATCTGACCTAATATGATGACCTATGACCTACCAGAGGACCTGATATGATCGTACAGAACATTATTTGTTCTTTGCGTTAGTCACTTTGAGGAGGGTGCATTCTACACAAGCTCTTAGACATGACCTATAGACATCGTGTCGTTTTATCTTGCTAATAAATGTTAACCATCTCCAAACCATTTTGCACATTCAACAAGGGATCTGGAAGGGTTTAATATTTGTATAAAAAAAACTAACAGAAAAAATATTGTAACGTTTTATTCCAAGCACCATTTATTTTGTTCAGGGCACCAAACAATACAAACTTTATTCCTGTTCGGTTTTCCTTCCTGTCCCTCTCCATGTACTAAAGTGTTGTAGCTTGTGAATGCCATCAGTTTCAGATTAGTCTCTGCAACTCTTATCATCCTATTGCAGATATCCAGACATTGCATGTCTCCTCTTAACAGGCATTGGTTTCGGGTGTTCATGTGTGCAGCGTCATTTTGAAGAGGTACAGTCTCAAGAAAAAAATTCTCTCAAATCGGACAAATATCTTTGTCCTTTAGTTAGTACATTGAAAAATATGACTGGATAGGAGTGGAAGCTTCTCCTAAATCAGGCTAATTGTATTTTATATGGCTTAGTGTCCCTATATGGCAGTATAATCTTAACGCTTTTGGTTTTATGCCATGTATTTTATTTTCCATTGATACATTTTTATTGCTTTAATATAATTCACATTTCATTCAGATTTAGTTGGTCGCCATCAATGGTTTGGGCTTTTTCTTTCCTCTTCTATGCCTGTGTTGGTTGTACTGTTCATGACTCGGTGAGTAGGAGTTGCTCCCAACCACTGACACGGGGTCAGATACCATTTGTTCCCCGTAATGGTTAACGTTAGGACAGTGGTCTGGTAGGGTTATCTGATCCTAGATCTGTGGTTAGGGGTAACTTCTACCTTGAGCATTTGACTCACCTGGAGGCTGTAAAGACCCAAGTATGGTGTAGGGATCGGATGGGGATGATGATTATATGGTATGGAGAAACTGATTATGTAGAATTTGATAAATGAATGTACAGTGTAATAAATGAAAGGGTGTTCTCTATACTTCTGTAGGTTTTTTTTTTTACTACACAATAAAGGATATTTTAAGTGCCTGAATATAGCACTGTGTAGCTCTCCTGTCATTCTTATCTGCCCTTTTTGTATCACAATTCCCTGCTGAAGATGAATTTGATGATTATTTCTATATCATACACACCACTTGGCTGAAACGGCCTACTATCTGACTGTGACATTATTGAACAACCAATACAGATCAATTCAAAATATTGCAGACTTTTAATCGCTCAAGGCACAATTCTTTAAAACAAACTGAATGTAAGCCTCACATAAGGCATCAGAGCACTTCAAAGTCATGTGTCCATGATCCAAAACATGTCCCCAACAACTGATAATCCTCCTTTGTCATCGTACTTTCTTGTAGGATCGGTCCTGTCAGCTCTGGTTCCGATGTTCGCGTTTGACGTCCATGTGAATGGCTGCCCATCGGGCTACCAAATGTCCCAACGACAAACCAGCAGAGGTCCACTGGTTTTGCCATTTACACAAAGTTACTGATCCTTTTCACTCTCCATTGACATGGTGGGGGGGGGGGGGGGTGAGCACTGGACACTTTGCCACTGGATTGTGGGGCAGGGCCAGGCAGACTGTCCTCTTGACTTCCATCTCAGGTGGCTGCAAATGCACCTCTAAACGACCAGGTGGGACTGCTGCACAGCTACCAAAACTGTGGACTGAGATAGTATTCTATCTTCTTGTTTCCGTGATCTTCACTGAGTGGGTTGAACTCCCTCACTTAACTTTGATTATATTCTTGTAATGTTTTGTCAATATTTCCAATAATTTGGATCTCCAGTCCAGGGTGTC
Source organism: Oncorhynchus masou masou (assembly GCF_036934945.1). Taxonomy (NCBI): domain Eukaryota; kingdom Metazoa; phylum Chordata; class Actinopteri; order Salmoniformes; family Salmonidae; genus Oncorhynchus; species Oncorhynchus masou. Next base: position 14,816,751 of record NC_088222.1, read on the forward strand.
ACGAGCGAGGACGTCTCCAACTTTACGCAGCTGATGCGCACAGTCCAGAATGGCAGTTAGATCTGGAGAGAAGAGAAAGTCATAGTTTAGTCAAGAAATTAATCATAGTACAATGTCTCATTTGTGGTAAAATCTTAAATTCAATAGCAATTTTAACAAAACTATCAAATTAGCTGTTACGTAATTACCTTGTCCAGTCATGTTGATTTGCGCTTGCTTTCTGTTTCTTTGTTGAGCTCTTCAAGAGTTCTGTTTGTACTTGTGGTACAGAGTAGACTGAGTATCCAAACGTGTTCAGCTGTGTATGGCTCGTCAGTCAGTGAGAGTCTTCTGCTAACGTCAGAAGTTCACTCGATTATATAGCCTTAATGATGGTGATGTAAGTTGTGGATCCCACCTGTGCTAGTCCCGCCTCCCAATCACCTGCTGTTTTTACAGTAATTTTCAAACCTATGTTGTTAGACATGTCCTTACAGATTGAACTGAAATCAGATAGGCAGCTGTTTATCATTGTAGGCTAATTCCCTTGGAAGGAACACAGTGATATGTCCTTGTTTGCATGGAATCAAATTGTGCTATTGTTATTCCATTTGTACAGTGAACTTCAGTCAATGGTTACCATAGCAAAATATTTTTGTTTGTGAACAGAGCAGACCACTGACTCACCACATCCTAAAGCTATTGCTTAGGCTACATACATACATACAGTATATTATATTTTTAGTAATACATATGATATGATTGGTCATTTGTGGGGTGGGCCTTGAAAAAAGGTACACATCTAAAAACACATTTTTGGGCCTCACTGACAATGGGTGCCCAAAGACCCAAGTTAAGGTTCATAAGGACCAGAGATAATAACACTTTATACTATTATGTGGAATAAAAAGATCCTCATAAATATCTGAAGTATTGATTCATAAATTACTAGACAGTTATAACCTTATAATAATAGAACATATCAATTAGGGATATTCTCTTGGCCTCCATTTGAAAGTTAATTGGCCCAGTGCACTTTGCACAGCATCAAGCAACAGTCCATAAAGTGTGATAGGTGATGCTATGTGTACAGATATGTTGTGTACACTACGCCTGCAATCAATACTATGCTGGCTTAGGACACATGTTATTTGATATTTTTTGGATTGGGAGAGAGCTTGCACTTACATAAACCAGTCATAAAAATGTATTGGTTTGCTCAAAGTACAATCGGGAGTTCATAATTAGAACACAGGACAGGAACATCTGCCAACAGTTAACCTGTGATTGAAACATACGTCATTATTCATGAAGTAACAAATGACAATTAATAAAGCTAGATTGATTGTGCAACATGGCAAGTGTTTCTAAGAAATGCAGGTGCATTTGAGGAATAATTGTTGACCCTATAATGAACATTACAGAGCATCAGTTGACCTTACTATACTGAGTTTGACCTTTCTGGAGGTTAATTTTAGGGTACTTTGTGCTAACTTTCATGGGTTAACAAATCATGTCTAATATGTGTCAAAGTCCTGTATCTGCACCAGATTCAGATCTGATTTGAAGATAATTTCCCTCCTGTCCTGAGTGTCCTTATATCCCTGGCCATAATAGCTACAACAGTGGTGACTAACATGTTGTGGCTTGTCCTGGGTGTGCCTAACAGATGTGGGCCAGTACTGTACAGTTCTGTTGTCAGCTGACTCTTGGGTCCAAATTATTAGTGCACCCTATAGCAAAACGTTTTGGAAAGGAAAATGAAAAAATGGTTTCTTATTGGACAAGTTCAGGTAGTCCCTCCAAGTTTCATTCCATTTTCCTTTCCGTTTGGTGCCTGGTGAATATGACCCTTGGTTGAACCCGGAGGCTCAGAATGACATATTACAAGGAATTATAAAACACAAATGTTATGTTCTCTTCCCCTAAGGTTACTAACGCACTTTGACCCGTACTTAACATTGTGCCAAGGAAGATTTTTATAGGATGTTTTCATATTAGGGCCTCACAATGTGGAGCAATTGTATGCTTCTGTTTACAAATCTCGTCACCTTTAACCTACTCTCAACAATAACATCCTTTCTTCCAAAAATGGAACCTTCAGCTGTATAATGAACCAAGAGATAAATGAACCCTTAATATTGATCTGATGCAAAGGAAATTAGTTGAATATAGACCTATCAGATAGTACACTGTGTCTAGGCCTAGTTCACACAACCTAAAACAACTCTTACAAGCATTGATATAATACATTATTTTGATATTTTAGTGATTGCTAAAATGTATGCATTTTTTTCTTCAGAACTGTTGTCAAATTTACTATCAATACAAATGCTTTCTGTATGCATGTATTTTATTTAATAGCATAAAGACTGTAAATGTGGCTTTTAAAGGGGGCAATATGCATTTGCAACTTCCTTTTTGGACTTTTAAATTCATGATATTGTAGGAAACGGGCAAACGGCAGGGAAGCAAACCCGGGTCACTGGTGTGAAAGGCAAACACCCTGCGCATCGCACGAATAGTTACCCCAGTTGTGGGAATTGTATATCGAGCATCGCTACAATATAACCCATAGATTTTTTTGAAGACTTTAACTTATACATGCCTCTTGAACTGCCGGACCCTATCAGAAACCAACATATTATCTTGTTTTACTCCAATGTTTGCAAACAATGCAATTGTAAACAAACACTGTATAGCCTCAAAACATGGTATATACTATAAATTGTATATTGTGTATGGTAAGTAAGTCCTTGCATCCATAGCTGTCAATGAATTTGAATGGTTACTGGTTACATTTCTCCAGAAACATCCCTCAGCTATTTACCTAAACAGCGGCGCGGTTTTGCTTTAAATCGCAGATTGCCGCTTTAAAATTGTTAACACAGCCTAACTGTGACCAGAAGCACAGAAAGAGAACATAATTTCCCACAATTCAATATAAACGGTACGTCCGGGTGCAACGAACCTGAAGCAAACTCGCGCGACTGACTTCTAGATCACCGGGACAGCCTTCTGGTGAAAGTACTTCATCCAGTTCATTTGGAATCAAGATCTGGTAAACCTCGAACCACTAGGGTAGACATTTTGCGGGCCTGTATCTACCGCCTTCACACACAGCATCCGCGAACACTACACTCGAGCTCATACAGTGAAACATTGCACGTAAGTACTGTAGCTAATGTTGCTATTTAGATTTAATCCCGAGCGAACCCCTGTGCAAAGCTATCGTTATATGCAACATTGTAACGTGCTGCAAGGACGCTGCTGTTGCATGCTCGATTGATTTGATCGTGAGACATTTTTGGTTAATTCAGGCCTACCTATCTAGAAAATGTGTACTATAATAACGCAACGAGCTGTGCAATAATTCGAGCGAAACAGTCCAATATTGCGAATGAAAATAGTGAACAGAACAGAACAATGACTCATTTGCATATTCGATGATCACGTGGACAACGTTTGGATAAGGTGAAAATAATATTGGCAAATAATATACTGGTTTTATTGCTTTAAAAACAGTATATTATTTGCCTATATTATTTTCACCTTCTCATAATTCAAACAACCACCACCATTACCAGTAGTTCTTTCATACAGGTTCACTTCTTATTTGGGGAAACGGTAGCTAGGCAAAATTTTCTTCGCACCACATGACAATTTGTAGAATTGCAAGAACGAAGCTATAAACCTGCAATATTCTCCCCACCAACAAGAGGGGTGTGAACTATTTGTGTCATGAACAGTGCTTATGCGTACGCGCGCTGGAAGGGGGGTCCGAGTGAAAACATTTGGGAACCCCTGATTATTATGGATAAGAGCGAGAATTTTTTTATTTGTCAAATGGTTGTCAAGCATCGATCATGTCACCAGAATAGGACACTCGATATTTTTGGAAAAGTAGGGTCAAGATCACCGTGGATTTTCACCAAATCAAATTTATAATTTATTTAATCTGTAGCCTAATAAACTGAATGGTTTCCCAAGTCGTAGTGGGAGGAACACAACATATAAACTCGTGACTCCAAATTTACTATGATATGATGGTGGTTGTATCGATATTTGCGCATAAAGGCGTTTCCAGCGCCATTTCTGGCATAATTAATTTGACCAGCATTTAAACATCCCACCATTTTGAACCAACAAATGATCCGTCGGCATTTATAAAATAGTGCCGAAACTTCCTGTTTACATGACAGCTGTCGTGATTTATTTTTATACAGTTGACTTTACTCTCATAAAAACTGTCTGTAAAATGTTTTATAGTGTAGCTATTTTTCTAAGCTGGAAAATGTTCAGTGTAAATGTTATAGATATCTGCATATTATCAACCCAAGATGTCTACAGTATGAGGTATCCCAACCGGCCGGTAGATGGCGTTATTATTCCTTATACGTCGTTTGCCTTCTGCTTCCAACTGGAATGTACGCAGCCTGCTATACACTCATGACCCGCGGCGACCGGCTCGTACATTAAACATCCTCCATTCAGGCTGCAAGGGCGTCGGTTTCTGCCTTAACGAGCTTTAACGGCGAGCCGCCTGAAAAAAAACGACATGCGTACTGTCTCAATAAAACAACTTTCCACCAGGCTTGTAGATTGGCTAATGCTACTTCCTGATGCTGCACATAAAGATGAATGAAAACAGAAAGTAGCTTTTTGGTCTTAAGGTTAGATATAAGGTTAGCAATGTGGTTACGGTTAGAATCACATTTTTGTAAGAAGAACGATTGTAGAAATATACCTGATTTATGACTTTTTGGCTGCGGTAACTAGTAACGACCTTCAGCCAGACTGCTACAACCTGATTAGCTGAACATCAGGAAGTAGCATTTTTGGTGGGAAATTGTGTTTTATTATGACAGTTGTTGCAGTCCAAACACTTAAAAGACACACCCTGCCCACTCAGCCCTCAAATTAAGTGGACACTTTAGTTATTAATACTTATTTCCAAGTGAAAAAGGTCTTAGGAACATATGAATTTAAAAAAAAAAATCAGTTTTCATATGCTCTTAAAATAGCAGATACCCTTTTATTTAAATTATTATTTAGAATTTTATTTCTCAGAATAGTTCCTGATTACACTAAAGAGGGTTTTTAGTCTCTCTTACTACAAAGAACCCTTGGTTTGGTCTTGAACATAATATTCTGTTGAGTTGAATTTAAAAAGCCGAATAACATCTAGCTCAGAGTTTATGGAATAAGCTATTTTCACTTTAAGTTGACTTAAATGGTGCAGATCTCGGTTCCTTATCACTTACTTTCACTGCTCCTACGTTTGACTCATCCTACTACAGTTTATACTTTTATATAATCTTTGTTGTTTTGTCTTTGTCTATAGTTTCTCTTAATGTTAGTGGGTTACAAAACAATGTGAAGCACAAGGCCTTATTTTTATTTGCTAAACAATTTCGAACAGATTTCTGCTTTTTTCAAGAGTCTCACTCAATTTTGGCTCATGCCAACTTCTGGAGGTCACAGTGGGGCAACGATATTTGGCTTTCCCATGGATCTGAACGCTCCGCTGGTGTCACTGCAATGAAAAATACCTTTGGTGGTAATATTCTACACTTGGAATGTGACCCCTTCGGTCACTTTATTGGTCTTGTGATCAGTTACAATGACATTAAGCTCATTACTGTAAACTTCTACAGGTACAACACCAAACATTAGAATGATGAGTTGCTTGAATCTATAGAGAAACATATATTTCATTGGTTATGTAAATTTCTGAATTCGTTATTATTGATAGTAGGGGACTATAACATTTACTATAGATAATTCAATTGATAGATGGCCCCCAGGTAGGCCAAGCAATTCGAATACTTTTTATGGAATAGTTTGATCTTACTGATATATGGAGAGAGAGGTTTCCTGCCGACAGATCATTCACTTGGAGTAACAAAACAGGTTCCAGGCAATCCAGAATAGATTTTTGGCTTATATCCAAATGTATTGATAGTGAGTGTGTTACTACACATATTTGTACTACTCCCCTCACAGACCACAGGGCCATTTACATTGATATCAGAATATTAACCCCTGATACTAACCTTGGTAGAGCATCATACTGGAAGCTCAATCGCTCGTTAATAAATAATGATCTACACTGCTCAAAAAAATAAAGGGAACACTCAAACAACACAATGTAACTCCAAGTCAATCACACTTCTGTGAAATCAAACTGTCCACTTAGGAAGCAACACTGATTGACAATAAATTTCACATGCTGTTGTGCAAATGGAATAGACAACAGGTGGAAATTATAGGCAATTAGCAAGACACCCCCAATAAAGGAGTGGTTCTGCAGGTGGGGACCACCGACCACTTCTCAGTTCCTATGCTTCCTGGCTGATGTTTTGGTCACTTTTGAATGCTGGCGGTGCTTTCACTCTGGTGGTAGCATGAGAAGGAGTCTACAACCCACACAAGTGGCTCAGGTAGTGCAGCTTATCCAGGATGGCACATCAATGCGAGCTGTAGCAAGAAGGTTTGCTGTATCTGTCAGCGTAGTGTCCAGAGCATGGAGGCGTTACCAGGAGACAACCCAGCAGCAGGACCATTACCTCCGCCTTTGTGCAAGGAGGAGCACTGCCAGAGCCCTGCAAAAGGACCTCCAGCAGGCCACAAATGTGCATGTGTCTGCTCAAACGGTCAGAAACAGACTCTATGAGGGCCAGACGTCCACAGGTGGGGGTTGTGCTTACAGCCCAACACCGTGCAGGACGTTTGGTATTTGCCAGAGAGCACCAAGATTGGCTAATTCGCCACTGGCGCCCTGTGCTCTTCAGATGAAAGCTGGTTCACACTGAGCACATGACAGACGTGACAGAGTCTGGAGACGCCGTGGAGAACGTTCTGCTGCCTGCAACATCCTCCAGCATGACCGGTTTGGCGGTGGGTCAGTCATGGTGTGGGGTGGCATTTCTTTAGGGGGCTGCACAGCCCTCCATGTGCTCGCCAGAGGTAGCCTGACTGCCATTAGGTACCGAGATGAGATCCTCAGAACCCTTGTGAGACCATATGCTGGTGCGGTTGGCCCTGGGTTCCTCCTAATGCAAGACAATGCTAGACCTCATGTGGCTGGAGTGTGTCAGCAGTTCCTGCAAGAGGAAGGCATTGATGCTATGGACTGGCCCGCCCGTTCCCCAGACCTGAATCCAATTGAGCACATCTGGGACATCATGTCTCGCTCCATCCACCAATGCCACGTTGCACCACAGACTGTCCAGGAGTTAGCGGATGCTTTAGTCCAGGTCTGCGAGGAGATCCCTCAGGAGACCATCCGCCACCTCATCAACAGCATGCCCAGGCGTTGTAGGGAGGTCATACAGGCACGTGGAGGCCACACACACTACTGAGCCTCATTTGGACTTGTTTTAAGGACATTACATCAAAGTTGGATCAGCCTGTAGTGTGGTTTTCCACTTTAATTTTGAGTGTGACTCCAAATCCAGACCTCCATGGGTTGATAAATTTGATTTCCATTGATCATTTTTGTGTGATTCTGTTGTCAGCACATTCAACTACGTAAAGAAAAAAGTATTTAATAAGAATATTTCATTAATTCCGATCTAGGATGTGTTATTTTTAATGTTCCCTTTATTTTTTTGAGCAGTGTAGTTACGTTTGAGGTTAAAGATCTGCTTTCACACTTTTGGGAAAGGGCTTGTGAAGAAAAAATCTTATTGCAAGAACTGGGAGCTCTTTAAATTTGAGGTGTCCGAATACCTTAGAAAATATGGTAGTAATCTTACTAAGACCAGAAGAGCTGAGGAGGAAAAGGTGATCATTAAGATAACTTCCCTTTCTCAGAGGTCCCCAGCCGACCTCTCGGGGGAGGAGAAGATGGAACTGATTAAGTTACCAAATAAACTGGATAATATTAATAGATTCAAAGCAGAAGGGGCCTTTATTAGATCTAGGAAAAATGGATTGAGGAGGGAGAACAGAATTCATCCTGTTTCTTTAGACTTGACAAATTTCACTCTACAAATAACACTATCCATAATTTAAACATTGATGGTGTTAAAATTAATCGCTAAATACTGTAGCAGTTTTTACAGAAAATTGTATAGCTCTACGTACTGTCAGGAATCCACAGATATGTTTTTTGAATCACTGAATAATGTTCTCTATCAGTGACATAGGATCTAAACAGTGTGATGAACCCATCAAAGTTGAAGAGATTATGGAATCCTATCAAACCTTTAAAATACAATAAATCACCAGGTGTTGATGGAATTACATCAGAATTTTACTAATTATTTTCTGAACAAGTAGCTCCCTTCCTATTTGAAGTCTTTTTAGAGAGTATTAAAAACAATGTTCTCCCTCCTACAATGAGTTAATAACACTGATACCTAAGCCTAAAAAAGAAGTGCTGCTCATCGATAACTGGTGTTCAATTTGTCTTCATAATAATGACTATAAGATATTAGCCTTACTACTTTCAAAAATAATTAAAGAAGTCCTGGATGCAATCATTGATGAAACGGTCTGGCTTTATGAGGAACAGACATATTTCTAACAATGTCAGACTAGTATTAGACATACTTGACTACTCAGACCTAATAACTGAGGATAGCTTCATATGATTTTTTAGATTTTTATAAAGCATTTGACACAGAGCGTCAGTTCCTCTTCCACTCCCTTGAGAGACTTGGCTTTGGGTATTTTTTTTCTGTAAGTCTATTAAGAGACTCTATACAAATGGTAACAGCTCTATCAAATTGAAATATGGCACCTCACCTAGATTTGAGTTAAAGAGAGGAATTAGGCAAAGTTGTCCTATCTCTCCGTACCTGTTTTTATTAATCACCCAACTTCTTACAAATTCTTTAAATAACAGTCCTGTACATGGTATTTCCATAGCTGGTAAAGACATTATTATAAGCCAGCTGGTTGATACTATACTTTTTCTGAAAGACCCTAACCAAATTCCCATAGTGATCAATGTGATACAATCCTTTTCAAAAACATTAATACATGTGAACTCATAGCTGTCAAAGATTGTGACACCTTCATATTATGGTATTCAAGTAAAAGAAGAACTGACATTATTTAGGCATAACCATTACAAATGATCAGAAGTCTAGAGGCTTAGTACATTTTAACCCTCTTATTTTAAAAAACCCAGAAGAAGCTAAATCAATGGCTACAGAGGGACTCATCTTTAAAAGGAAGAGACCTTCAGCCTTGGTTATTAGGAATCTCTAGTCCAACATATGGCACTCTATCTTTTTATCTTGAAGGTAAAATAACCAAGGAGATAGACCAGATGCTTTTCAACTTTCTGTGGAGAAACCATACCCATTACATTAGGGAAACTGTTGTAATGAACACATAACATTTTCTGGACTTTACTACCTTAAATAATACTTAAGATCAATTGAATAAAACAATTCCTAAGAAGACTCACTTCTATGTGGAATTTTATTCCTCATCATGTCTTCTCTACTTTTGATGGCCTTATCTTCATGTTGGTTTGCAATTATAATATTGACAAAGTTCCAGTGAAACTTTCTGCTTTTCATCGGCAGGGTTTCTTGCCATGGTCCTTAATGTCTAAGCATAACTTTTCTCCACACATATATTATATATGGAATAATCGGGATATATTGTATAAAAATACTTCTTTGTTTTTAGAATATTGGTTCTGAAATAATATCCTATTGGTGAGCCAACTGGTAAATGCAGAGGGTCTTTTACTCAGTTATAAAGGATTCTTATCACTTTACAAGGTCCCTGTAACACCTAAAGATTTGCAATTGTTTTAGATGCCATTCCCTCAGGTATTTCTTCATTATTCAGGAATGTGTCAAGACCTGACCCTCAGAGCCTACCTTCCGTTGACCCTGTTGACTCATCAGTAGGAAAGATTTGTTTCTCTATTGGTCCGTTCAACAACAGAGCGATACAAACCCTGTTTCAGCAGGATATTGTATCTATACCTTATGTCATGCCTTATTGGAATGGATTTATTGATAATATCTTTTGGAAAAAAGTTTGGATGTTGCCACACACACACCTACTTGTTAACAAAATTAAGGAAGTTTCCTTTAAAATTATTCATAAATATTATCCTGCCAACCACTATATGAAGAAGTTTAAGGAAAACATCAACTCAAATTGCTCTTTTTGACTACCCAGAAACAGTGTTGTATCTTTTTTTTGTATTCATGTAAGAACTGTGGCAAGACATCAGTAGATTTATAATTGAAACATTTTGTTTATGAAGATCTTACACTATTGTGGAGAGATGTACTGCTTAGATTCTTTACCTACAATAGAAATAAGCTGAAACATTTTTGTGTAATTAATTTAATTATACTTTTGGCCAAATTTCATATTCACAAATGTAAATTTACAAACACAACACTACCTTTTCTTACCTTACAAAAAGAAATTGAACTGTATATGAAGACAATTACATCCTCTACTAACAAAATAGCTGTAAGAATAATAAGTATGTATGTCCCTTAAGGTCCTTGTGTAATATAATATTGTACCCCCTAGCCCAATTGTCCTTTTTCTATATTATTTATATAGACTTGTGTTCCCACATGTACTTCCTGTTTTGATGAGTTGTTAATTTAAAAAAATTAAAGGAAGGATTTTTAAATGGATCACCTTTTTTTGTGTGAATTTTTACCCCTTTTTCTCCCCAATTTCGTGGTATCCAATTGTTGTAGTAGCTACTATCTTGTCTCATCACTACAACTCCCGTACGGGCTCGGGAGAGACGAAGGTTGAAAGTCATGCGTCCTCCGATACACAACCAGCCGCACTGCTTCTTAACACAGCGCACATCCAACCTGGAAGCTAGCCGCACCAATGTGCCGGAGGAAACACCATGCACCTGGCAACCCGTCCCGCCACAGGAGTCGCTGGTGCGCGATGAGACAAGGACATCCCTACCGGCCAAGCCCTCCCTAACCCGGACGACGCTAGGCCAATTGTGCGTCGCCCCACGGACCTCCCAGTCGCGGCCGGTTACGAACCCAGAGTCTCTGGGCGCGAACCCAGAGTCTCTGATGGCACAGCTGGTGCTGCATTACAGCGCCCTCAACCACTGCGCCACCCGGGAGGCCCTTAAATGGATCACCCTTGGCCGGAAATTCGTCACTCGTTCATCCGCGATGATTGTGTTTTAATTTGTGGGTGCTTTATATGCGCCACAGTCAATTGAGTGACTGTCTACTTATATTAAATATATAATAGCTCACAAACTAACGTTAACCTGCTTAGCTGGAACTTCTGAAGAATGAAAATGTTTTATTTCTACAATTTCCAAAAGATAACCAAACAAAAATATATTTACTCTTTACGTAGTAACGTTAGCAAAATTTCGAACTTATTTGCATTCGTTTTTACTTACACTTGTATGTTGACATCTCCATTGACGTTAAGTTTTCTCAGACTTTTCTTAGCGGATGTACAGTCGTCGCGAATTGAATTATGGGAAGTTTCAGGCCAGGAGTGAACATAATTATATACTCGCAAAAGCCGACTAAAAACAAGGGCTGAGGGGCTTACGTATCCAAGCAAGGGAAGTTTGCAAATCATTTCCCCAAAGTGCATAAGGCAGGTCTTTTTAAGTGTTTGGACTGTAGTCCTCAACTTAAGTGTATTTTCCCAGGTTTTTTTTTCTCCCCGGCGGCTCGCCGTTAAAGCTAGTTAAGAAGGAAAGCAACGCACCTTGCAACATGAATGGAGGATGTTTTTTGTATGAACCGGTCGCCAGGGAACACGGGTGTATAGCTGGCTGCATACTTTCCAGTTGGACACAGATGACAAACGACATAAAATGAATAGCTGCTGCTGGCGCTATTATTTGGCGCTTCTTATTTACAATGACGGCCTACCCAGCCAAACCCTCCCCTAACCTGGACGACTCTGGGCCAATTGTGCACTGTCCTATGGGACTGGTTGTGATACAGCCTGGAATCGAACCAGGGTCTGTAGTGACGCCTCTAGCACTGAGATGCAGTGCCTTAGACTCCTGCGCCACTCGGGAGACAAAACACTATGATTGAACAAAATCATGCAGATTGTAATGTAGATTTATTTGAAAACATTGTATGAAGTTCTATGGAAGGATGGTATTTATTCAGCTATTGCATCCCTCCTTTTCCAGGATGCCCAAGTCAAAGGAAGTTCTGTCCTCAAGCTCTGGCAGTGGCAGTGGCAGTGACTCCAACAGTGAAGCTGAGACCAAGGTAAATGTGACTCTAATCCCCCCCTCACACAGCCATAGAGTAAAGACAGCCTCTTGTGACTGTTTTGTAGTTCAGTCAATAAAATAAAAAAGGACACAAATATTTCAAAATGCTCAGACGGGTTCAATATGGAAGCTGTGTTTTTATATAGTACTTATGGTGCTGATGTCCATATTGTTATCAGAAGGTTAATGTTGCACTTTCAAAACAAATGTTTATACATATTTATGTGACGTATTGAAATGAACCCCTGTTGTAGTCCAAGAAGAGAAAGCAGGCAGCACCAGAGAAACCAGCAGCTAAGAAACCGAAAGGGGGAGAGAGTTCCAAGCCGGGTGGAACCTCCAAGGGAAGTCGCAACCAGGACAAGGATGACAACAAGTTCCAGGTAAGCAGTGAAGAACAGTGTTAGTCTGTCCCCAGTACAAAAGATGCAACATTACCTGCATGTCGATATGGTTTTGTCTCTACGTTACTTTTTTTATTTTAGATTGGGAAGATGCGGTACGTGAGCGTTCGTGAATTCAAAGGTAAATGTCTGATCGACATCCGTGAGTACTGGATGGATCAGGAGGGGGAGATGAAGCCTGGCAGGAAAGGTAAGAAACCTGTCATTGGGGTATGAAACCTACTACATGGCCCCTTGTGCCTCATTTATAACCGTTGCGTAAATTGAACACCAAATATCTGCGCCATGTCTGAAAAGACTGCGCACGCTCAAAAATATTGAGATGTATTCACTTGGATCACACTATACATGCATGTTTCCTGTTATAGTTCAGACTTGTCATAAAACTACGTGCGTGAATGAGAATTCTAACTCTGCCTGAAATACACCCATTCATCTTTTATTGTGACAATAACACCCTTATTTGCTGTATACTTTGGAAGTATTGGAATCAGGCCAAGAGAGTATCTCAAGAAAATAGCAACGGCGAACATAATCAAATATCTTTGGAGGTGTTGGCCAGTTTTCTTTTTCTTGCGAAAATTGTGTGGACCTGTAAACGGGTTTGAATTCAATGTTTTGCAATAACTTTTCCCCGAAAAAAGATTTTCTGCACTGCCTGCAAATTCTTGTCTACTCTGGGAAAAGGAAAACTACAGTGTCGGCCTGCTGATAAAGGTCAACAAGAAGTATCAGTAAATAAATGATTTTGATTCGATATCATGACTGTGTAAACAAGGGACTGCTCATTTTGCTGGTTATTTTGGTAGCCTTCGATATAAAATATCAACTGTCTGTTCACACATTGAATTCTATTGTATGTTATAAACTGCACCACCATGCAGATCCATAGAGCATAAACTTGGAATTATAAGCGCCTATCTAATAGGCCCAATTAAATGAGGGGTGCATGGTAATTTGGTGTATGGCTACTTCGGGAATGTTAACTTATCATGTCCAGAAAATGTGAGGAATGTATTCTGCAATGGTTATGATATACAGTATTATGTTTATAAATTAAATATTGCTTATTTGAGAAATTTGACATTACAGTATTCAGATGTAGCCTGCAAATAATCAATGGAAAAAATTAACTATCTGTTCTACCGTTAAACTGCTCTTCGGATCAGATCTCATAGAGCAAAATACTTGAAATAGCATATCTATTTACTACTGTGAAGTAGGTCCAATTAAATGAGATGGGACGAATTCTAGCCTATTCTAACTTGTTGTAGGCCTATAGGCTATTTTGCAAGTATGAAAAGGTGAGGAATTTATAATGCAATGATTGTGGAAATTTAAATATATAATAGGAAGTAGATGCCTATTTCTAATTATTTTAGAAGGCAAAGATTAAATACATTGATTTTCGTTCTTCTCAAAAATGGCAACTTATTTCATCTTGTTATTATATTTAGCTAGCTGTTGCTATGAGTATGAGTGTCATCATATATTCCCCAAAGCTACTAGGCTACTTTTGCCTTCGTGCAATGAAATACTTCAACCACTAGAAACTATCCGTACGCATGGTCTAAAGTTTACGGGAGGATAAGCACATTCTCACGTCAAGTTCAGTTTTTAGAAATGACAACTTTTGCATGAACTGGTGCGCACATGTTTTGGGGCACATTTTGTCTTTACATAGTGTTTTATAAATGAGTCACCTGGCCCCTGAACCAACAGCCATGCTGTTGCTATACAAACATATAGATTGATGAATCATTGGTTTTATCGGCATTTTGGTGCTTCAACCAACAAGGATATATATTTGTTTATTCATGATTTGTAAACTGCTAGGTATGAACTAATTGACTGTCTATTATAAACTCATTAAGTCAAGTTGCATTTCAATATGGGTATTTTATACTTTCATTTCTAAAGGGGCAATCAGCAGTTGAAACAATAACAAAGCCACCCCGACCCTGTTTTGGTAAAAAGCTTAGTGATGGGGCTGGAGAAATGTAACAGCTCTCAAATTCATAGACCGAGCTGTACAGTCGTGGCCAAAAGTATGATAGCAATTTGCAGATACTCCAGAATGATATGAAGAGTGATCAGATGAATTGTAAATAATTGCGAAGTCCCTATTTGCCATGCAAATGTACTGAATCCCCCAAAAACATTTCCACTGCATTTCAGCCCTGCCACAGAAGGACCAGCTGACATCATGTCAGTGATTCTCTCGTTAACACGGGTGTGAGTGTTGACAAGGACAAGGCTGGAGATCACATTCATTCACACCTGCCTGCTGCCATTCCTGAGCAAGTTCTGTACTGGTGGTGCCCCGATCCCACAGCTGAATCAACTTTAGGAGACGGTCCTGGCACTTGCTGGACTTTCTTGGGTGCCCTGAAGCCTTCTTCACAACAATTGAACCGCTCTCCTTGAAGTTCTTGATGATCCGATAAATGGTTGATTTAGGTGCAATCTTACTGGCAGCAATATCCTTGCCTGTGAAGCCCTTTTTGTGCAAAGCAATGATGACGGCACGTGTTTCCTTGCAGGTAACCATGGTTGACAGAGGACGAACAATGAAACGAGAAACAATTCCAAGCACCACCCTCCTTTTGAAGCTTCCAGTCTGTTATTCAAACTCAATCAGCATGACCGAGTGATCTCCAGCCTTGTCCTCGTGAACACTCACACCTGTGTTAACGAGATAATCACTGACATGATGTCAGCTGGTCCTTCTGTGGCAAAGCTGAAATGCAGTGGAAATGTTTTTTGGGGTTTCGGTTCATTTGCATTGCAAAGAGTGACTTTGCAATTCATCTGATTACTCTTCATAACATTCTGGAGTATATGCAAATTGCCATAATACAAACTGAGGCAGCAGACTTTGTGAAAATTAACATTTGTGTCATTCTCAACTTCTGGCCACGACTGTACAGTGCTTACCCAGATTTCATGTTTGACATAAAGCCCAGTGATGCTACTCTCCGCATTCTATAACTGAACCTAGATCAGTGGACCTGCCTCTGTCTAACTTGTCTCTGGTCTGTCCCAAGGTATTTCACTGATACTAGATCAATTTACTAACCACTCTCTGACTGGTCTCTGCTCTGTCCACAGGTATCTCACTGAACCCAGAACAGTGGAACCAGCTAAAAGATCAGATCTCTGAGATAGACGACGCCGTGAAGGCTATATAGAAGGGAGGCCTCTGGCTGCCTGGGATTTACAATCCACAACCTTACATTCTGTTTTTGTTATCTTTACAACTTTTTTTAAATATAATCTTAGTGAAATGTTTTTAAAGGAAGAGACCAACATTTTTAAAGTAATTACCAAGACAACATTGTGTATATTTTAAGCTAAGTTTCTGTTGACTTGTGCTGTGTTTTGAAAAACCCAACATATGTTATGTTTGTTGAGTGATTCTGATGTAGTGAAAGGTGTGTGTGTGTGTGTGTGTGTGTGTGTGTGTGTGTGAGAGAGAGATTGGGTTTGCTCTAATAAGTAATTAATAAAAGCCATTTAAAGGGACAAAACATATTGTACGCTTATTTTTGTATTCGTAGTATCACTAATAACCCATGAACATAAGTTACATTACTAGCACTGAGGTGGTTTGCCCTAGTCGGAAGCCCACTGTGTGCAGTTCACCCTACACTATCAACTCAAACATAAATATCACTGTCCTATCTACCTCTGATAAGCATTCCAGTAAAGCAATAAAAATAGCCAACATTAACATACGTAGCCCAAGGAACAAGGTTAAGGAAATCAATAATTGCTAGTAACAGAACATTTATGTGTGTAAAATTCTTAATGAATGTGACATTAATCAAGCTGTCCACTCAAAAGGAAGCTTCAAGCTGCAACATGGTTCAGGTTATCAGTCAACCTACCAGGGTATTTAGACCGGCATAGGAAGGAAATCAAAGTTCACATCTTTACTAATGCTGTAGAAATCTGCTCTAAAGCAGTATCCCAATCCATTAGATGTAGAGCTCATAATATAGTAGCCATGTCTAGGAAAACCAAAGTTCCAAAGGCTGGGCCTAATATAGTGTATAAGAGGTCATACAATAAGTTTTGTAGTGATTTCTATGTTGTAAAGAATATTTTCTGGTCTATGGTGTGTAATGAGGAGCAACCAGAGGCTACACTTGATACATTTATGAAGTTGCTTATTCCAGTAACTAATAAGCATGCACCCATTAAGAAAATAAGTTGCTGAATGTCAAACGTACTGTACATTGAGAAATCATGTGACTAAACTAAGCAAAAAGAATTAACTACACTATGAAACAACTAAATTATATAAAGAATAATAGTAAAAAGCTTTGGATCACCTTAAATTCAGGTCCATCCTTCATTGACTCCGATGACTCATTCATCACAAAACCCACGGATATTGCCAACAACTTTTTTTATTGGTAAGATTAGCTACTGTAAGGCATGACATGCCAACAAACCTACACATTCATAACTGACCACATTATGAAACACCATAAGCATTGTAATTTTTAATTCCGTAATGTGAGTGTGGATGAGATTAAACATATTGTCTATCAACAATGACAAGCCACCTGAGTCTGACAGCTTGGATGGAACATGACTGAGGGTTATAGGGTAATATATTGCCACACCTATTCACCATCTCTTCAAAGCCTACAGGAAAGTCTTTGCCCTCATTCTGCTACCCAAGAAGAGCAAAGCACTCTTTACTGGCTCAAACAGCCACCCAATCAGGCTGCTACCAACTCTTAGTACATTTTTGGAAAAAAATGTGTTTGACCAGATACAATGCTATTTCACAGTAAATAAATTCAGCATGATTATAGGGAGTGGCACACATGTTCAGCACTTACACAAATGACTGATGATTGGGTGAAAGAAATTGATAATAAGAAGCTTGTGAGAGCTGTTTTGTTAGACCAGTTCAGCTTTTGACATTATCGATAATAATCTGCTGCTGGAAATAAGTATGTATTATGGCTTTACATCCCCTGCCATATTGTGGATTGAGAGTTACCTGTCTAACAGAACACAGAAGGTGTTCTTTAATGGAAGCTTCTCCAACATAATCCAGGTAGTGTCGGGCATTCCTCAGGGCAGTTATCTAGGCCCCTTACTTTTTTCAATCTTTACAAATTACCTGCCTCTGGCACTGAGTAAACCCTGTGTATATATATGCTGATAACTCACCATTATACACGTCAGCTAACATAGCAAGTGAAATCACTGCAACATTTAACAAAGAGCTGCAGTCAGTTTTAGAATGGGTGGCAAGTAATAAGATAGTACTAAATATTTCAAAAACTGAAGCATTGTATTTGGGACAAACCATTCACTGAACCCTAAACCTCAACCAAATCTTGTAATCAATAAGGTGGAAATTGGATCGTAAACTGTCATGGTCAAAACACATTGATGCAATGGTAGCTAAGTTCGGGATAGGTCTGTCCATAATAAAGTGCTACTCTGCTTTCTGGACATTGCTATCAACAAAACAAGTCCAACAGGCCCTAGTTTTGTCGCACCTGGACCACTAATTAGTCATATGGTCAAGTGCCACAAAGAGAGACATAGGCAAATTACAGTTGGCCCAGAACAGAGCAGCAGAGCTGGTCCCTTAAATGTACACAGCACTAGAGGTTGGTGGCACCTTAATTGGGGAGGACAGGTTCCTGGTAATGGCTGAAGCAGAATTAGTGGAATGGTATCAAATACATCAAACACATGATTTCCATGTGTTTGATGCCATTCCATTAACTCCAGCCATTCCAGCCATTATTATGATCCATCCTCCCCTCAGCAGCCTCCTTTGGTACATCAGTAACATGCATGCCAATCTCTCCTGGTTTAAAGTAAAGGTGAGATTGACTGAATGTTACTTTTTATTGAATTTTTAACTTTAGTTTATGTAGTAAATATTTTCTTAACTCTGTTTATTGAACTGCATTGTTGGCTAAGGGCTTGTAAGTAAGTATTTGGCTCGTGTGACAAATAACATTTGATTTGATTAGAGCTGAGCTGTCTGTTCAAAGGACTTGCACACAGCTCAGACTCCCATGCATACGCCCACAAGACATGACACCAAGGGTCTCTACATGCGGCAGGGTAGCCTAGTGGTAGCCTAGTTAAATAAAGGTTTTTAAAAATGGTTCCGAAGTCCAGAACAGACTGCGAGAAACTCATAGTACTACACAGAGCCATGACTACATGGAACTATATTTCACATCAAGTAGCTCATGCAAACAGTAAAATCAGATAAAAAAGCAGATAAAACTACACGTTATGGAACGACACAGACTGTAAAGAGATACAGTGCCTTGCGAAAGTTTTCGGCCCCCTTGAACTTTGTGACCTTTTGCCACATTTCAGGCTTCAAACATAAAGATATAAAACTGTATTTTTTTGTGAAGAATCAACAACAAGTGGGACACAATCATGAAGTGGAACAACATTTATTGGATATTTTAAACTTTTTTAACAAATCAAAAACTGAAAAATTGGGCGTGCAAAATTATTCAGCCCCTTTACTTTCAGTACAGCAAACTCTCTCCAGAAGTTCAGTGAGGATCTCTGAATGATCCAATGTTGACCTAAATGACTAATGATGATAAATACAATCCACCTGTGTGTAATCAAGTCTCTGTATAAATGCACCTGCATTGTGATAGTCTCAGAGGTCCGTTAAAAGCTCAGAGAGCATCATGAAGAACAAGGAACACACCAGGCAGGTCCGAGATACTGTTGTGAAGAAGTTCAAAGCCGGATTTGGATACAAAAGATTTCCCAAGCTTTAAACATCCCAAGGACACTGTGCAAGTGATAATATTGAAATGGAAGGAGTATCAGACCACTGCAAATCTACCAAGACCTGGCCGTCCCTCTAAACTTTCAGCTCATACAAGGAGAAGACTGATCAGAGATGCAGCCAAGAGGCCCATGATCACTCTGGATGAACTGCAGAGATCTACAGCTGAGGTGGGAGACTCTGTCCATAGGACAACAATCAGTCGTATATTGCACAAATCTGGCCTTTATGGAAGAGTGGCAAGAAGAAAGCCATTTCTTAAAGATATCCATAAAAAGTGTTGTTTAAAGTTTGCCACAAGCCACCTGGGAGACACACCAAACATGTGGAAGAAGGTGCTCTGGTCAGATGAAACCAAAATTGAACTTTTTGGCAACAATGCAAAACGTTATGTTTGGCGTAAAAGCAACACAGCCCATAACCCTGAACACACCATCCTCACTGTCAAACATGGTGGTGGCAGCATCATGATTTGGGCCTGCTTTTCTTCAGCAGGGACAGGGAAGATGGTTAAAATTGATGGAAAGATGGATGGAGCCAAATACAGGACCATTCTGGAAGAAAACCTGATGGAGTCTGCAAAAGACCTGAGACTGGGACGGAGATTTGTCTTCCAACAAGACAATGATCCAAAACATAAAGCAAAATCTACAATGGAATGGTTCAAAAATAAACATATCCAGGTGTTAGAATGGCCAAGTCAACGTCCAGACCTGAATCCAATCGAGAATCTGTGGAAAGAACTGAAAACTGCTGTTCACAAATGCTCTCCATCCAACCTCACTGAGCTCGAGCTGTTTTGCAAGGAGGAACGGGAAAAAATTTCAGTCTCTCGATGTGCAAAACTGATAGAGACATACCCCAAGTGACATACAGCTGTAAGCGCAGCAAAAGTTGGCGCTACAAAGTATTAACTTAAGGGGGCTGAATAATTTTGCACGCCCAATTTTTCAGTTTTTGATTTGTTAAAAAAGTTTGAAATATCCAATAAATGTCGTTCCACTTCATGATTGTGTCCCACTTGTTGTTGATTCTTCACAAAAAAATACAGTTTTATATCTTTATGTTTGAAGCCTGAAATGTGGCAAAAGGTCGCAAAGTTCAAGGGGGCCGAATACTTTCGCAAGGCACTGTATGTGACCAATACAATTTGATTTGATTTGAGGAAGAGAAGCTGATTCCTTGGCAGCAGCTAATGGGGATCCATAATATATTCAAATACTTCACTTCTCTATATCAAAACAAATCAAATTTTATTTGTCACATACACATGGTTAGCAGATGTTAATGCAAGTGTAACAAAATGCTTGTGCTTCTTGTTCCAACAATAACCAACGATTAATCTAACCTAACAATTCCACAACTACTACATTATACACACAAGTGTAAAGGGATGAAGAATATGTACATAAAGATATATAAATGAGTGATTGTACAGAACGGCATAGGCAAGATGCAGTAGATGGTATTGAGTAAAATATATACATATGAGATGAGTAATGTAGGGTATGTAAACATAAAAGTGGCATAGTTTAAAGTGGCTAGTAATACATAAAGATGGCAAGATGCAGTAGATGACATAGAGTATAGTATATACATATGCATATGAGATGAGTAATGTAAGGTAAGTGGCATTGTTTAAAGTGGCTAGTGATACATTTTTTTACATCAATTTCCTTCAATTCCCATTATTAAAGTGGTTGAAGTTGAGTCAGTATGTTGGCAGCAGCCACTCAATGTTAGTGGTTGCTGTTTAACAGTCTGATGGTCTTGAGATAGAAGCTGCGCCTTCTTCACAATGCTGTCTGTGTGGGTGAACTAATTCAGTTTGTCCGTGATCTGTACGCTGAGGAACTTAAAACTTACTACCCTCTCCACTACTGTCCTGTCGATGTGGATAGGGGGGTGCTCCCTCTGCTGTTTCCTGAAGTCCACAATCATCTCCTTTGTTTTGTAGATGTTGAGTGTGAGGTTATTTTACTGACACCACACTCCGAGGGCCCTCACCTCCTCCCTGTTGGCCGTCTCATCGTTGTTGGTAATCAAGTCTACCACTGTAGTGTCGTCCGCAAACTTGATGATTGAGTTGGAGGCGTGCATGGCCACGCAGTCGTGGGTGAACCGGGAGTACAGGAGAGGGCTCAGAATGCACCCTTGTGGGGCCCCAGTGTTGAGGATCAGCGGGGTGGAGATGTTGTTACCTACCCTCACCACCTGGGGGTGGTCTGTCAGGAAGTCCAGTACCCAGTTGCACAGGGCGGGGTCGAGACCCAGGGTCTCAAGCTTGATGACGAGTTTGGAGGGTACTATGGTGTTAAATGCTGAGCTGTAGTCGATGAACAGCATTCTCACATAGGTATATTCCTCTTGTCCAGATGGGTTAGGGCAGTGTGCAGTGTGGTTGCGATTGCATCGTCTGTGGACCTATTGGGGCGTTATGCAAATTGGAGTGGGTCTAGGGTGTCAGGTAAAGTGGAGGTGATATGGTCCTTGACTAGTCTCTCAAAGCACTTCATGATGTCGAAAGTGAGTGCTACGGGGTAGTAGTATTTTAGCTCAGTTACCTTAGCTTTCTTGGGAACAGGAACAATGGTGGCCCTCTTGAAGCATGTGGGAACAGCAGACTGGGATAAGGATTGATTGAATATGTCTGTAAACACACCAGCCAGCTGGTCTGCGCATGCTCTAAGGATGCGGGTGGTGATGCTGTCTGGGCCTGCAGCCTTGCGAGGGTTAACACGTTTAAATGTTTTACTCACTTCGGCTGCAGTGAAGGAGAATCCGCAGGTTTTGGTAGCAGGCCATGTCAGTGGCACTGTACTGTCCTCAAAGCGAGCAAAGAAGTTATTTAGTCTGTCTGGGAGCAAGACATCCTGGTCCGCGATGGGGCTGGTTTTCTATTTGTAATCCGTGATTGACTGTAGACCCTGCATCATACCTCTTGTGTCTGAGCCGTTGAATAGCGACTCTACTTTGTCTCTATACTGACGCTAAGCTTGTTTGATTGCCTTGCGGAGGGAATAGCTACACGGTTTGTATTCGGTCATGTTTCCGGTCACCTTGCCCTGGGTAAAGCAGTGGTTCGAGCTTTCAGTTCCGTGCGAATGCTGCCATCAATCCACGGTTTCTGGTTTGGGAATGTTTTAATAGTTGCTGTGGGTATGACATTGCAGATGCACTTCCTAATGAACTCGCTCACCGAATCAGCGTATTCGTCAATGTTGTTGTTGGACGCAATGCGGAACATATCCCAATCCATGTGATCAGCTTGCCAATGAGGATTTTTAACTGTTCTCCAGATATAACCTGATTTCACCAATAAAAGCATATTTACAAGAGAAGGGCATAAATACAGATAAAATAGCCAATAGAAAGATATCCTTTCTTCTCTCCTGCTGTTCCCGCTTGTGACCAACAAGTGGCACTCTCTCTCGCTCTTGCGCTCTCTTGCTCGCTCTCTTGCTCTCGCTCTTGCGCTCTCTCTTGCGCTCTCTCGTTCTCGTTCCTGCGCTCTCTCAATTCAATTCAAGGGTATTTATTGGGATGGGAAACATGTGTTAACATTGCCAAAGCAAGTGAGGAAGATAATATACTAAAGTGAAACAAACAATAAAAATGTACAATAAACCTTACACATACAGAAGTTTCAAAACAATAAAGACATTACAAATGTCATATTATATATATATATACACAGTGTTGTAACAATGTACAAATATCTCTCTCTTGCTGCATCTCGTCGGTCGTTAGGACCCAGCAAAGCATATTTAGTGCTCCATTGAGATATGAGCGGAGTCATAAACGCAACAATCCAATGGGAAGTCCATCAGTCACTAACACAGTATTAACATCGCAAAAACCAGCGGAATTGCAAGAGTTGTACTGCCGTTATTCTTGACTACAATGAGAGAACTTCACTTTAAGGATTACTTTTGGGTAAGTGCAAATTTTTGTCTTTGCGTTGTGTGTCATCTGAGTTTAACCCTCATTAACTGTGCTTGCAGAACTATTTGTTTTTAGAGATCGAAATCAGATTTCGAAGTATTACCAAGTTGTAAACACAACTGAAGGAGCATACACAATTATCTATTTAACAAGTCTAGTGATGTTTGTTTGGTCATTGAATTTATTCAGAATATTACACACCGCATGGACTGGCTGTTTTATTAGCACGTCTCTAACCCAGGAGTGTAGTTCTTTCTGATCCTTTTGAACACCTTGTAATATGTGCAGATGGCAATCAGATTGGCAGGGCTCAGGAGTATACCTACCCCTGCAGCGTAGGCCTACTGTATACCTCTTTTAATCACGTGGTCAAAATGATTATATGTCATTATCTCATGCAGACATACATTACAGGGCACTTCAACTGCAGTTTATCATCTCAAACACATATTTATTCATGCTCACGAAATACTTATATTGCTTCATTGCTGTTAGCTTTATTGTTTCCGTAGTCTGATGTATTGTGCGCTAAAGCCCATTGGGAAGCTTTTACGTTCTGGATTATTTTGTTTTTAGCCCTTGGGGGTCTTCTCTGTCAGTAATGTTGTAATGAGTTGTTTCCTTTTTGATAGACTGTTAAAAGGCAATGCAGCGAGGAGTATAGGATATTGATAGACCAATACTGGGAGGGTGTGAGAGACCCTCCATGGTGTGCTATGATTTGATTACTTACTGTTATTCCATCTTCCCCAATGTTGCCAGAATGGGGAGCTGACCAGTACTGGGGGTTATGACTGTATCATCCAGCATCTCAATGATGGTAAGAGGACATGCAAGGAGATAGAAGACTTCATGAAAGCCAGGTGAGAAACCATGTGAGATATCATCCAATAGAAACCATTAATTGAATCCTCAGACTACTGCAGAGAATATGCTCTGAAACAACAGTATGGATGCTGTTATTCTGTCTAGGTTACAGCGCCCACAGGTTCTGCTGCCATGTTGTTGTTGTTGTTTCTGTGTTTATTTTAACTGAATAGCAGTAATGTTTTGTTGTGGACTGACCTTTTCAAAGGGCACGAGGGCTTCGTTCCATGATACAGAAGTAAAAAAGTCAGTCATCATTTATTTTCCACCATGCTTTAGATCATGTGGGCGCAGAAAGATGAATCCTTCTATATCTGGGCAAAGTGTACTGTGAATGGTTGTTGGTGTTCAACAAACACTGCTGCTGTGTTTCCTGTTTCTGGTGTCACTGAGTATCCACTTACAGTAAAAGCGAGTGGTTCATCTGTTTTATCTGCTATTTCCTCATTTTGGACAGAAATGACACTATTATCCAATGGTCTAGAATGGTGTCAGTGTTAATTTAATACAGTATGTAGACTATAGTTGACATATTTGTCTTTAGCTCTTGTCCTACTTCATATTTACTGTGTATACACCTCACGATTTTGAATGTGGAGATTTTTCCTACCAATCTAAATTCCTGACCAACTGCTACAGCATACTCAAACTTCTTATTATGAAACATTATTATGTTTAATACTTTTGATTTTTTGGTTTGCTCCCTCCTCTCTGGACTGTACTGTTTAATGATTAATCCAAGCACAATACAGACTGTGCAATCAGTCATGCACAAGGAAACAACTCCATAATTACACTGTGTGATTTTGCATGTGTTAGTTCCTCTAAGATAAAGAAATTGAATGCCATTTTGAAGTTATCTTTTTTTTTAAATCTCATGGACACTGTGAACTTCCCCTCTGTGGTGCATTGTGGTGCAGATCCTCATGCTATTGCCTAATGTTCTCTCATGCGCATACTGTAGCTAATGTTTGTTAAGTGTATAGCTTGTTGAATGCACATATGAAGAGATGTGTTTGGTTATCTTTCAGAGCATCCATAGAGGAGAAGTATGCCAAAGAGCTACTGGGTCTCTCCAAGAAGGTGTGTGGGCACAATGAGATGAAGTAAGTCAATATTCCTGTTGCTGATGTTATTCATTCTTGAGTAGATATTGCTTGTCATCAGTCAGGGACTGTAAGGATGTATACAAAAATGATTTGAAAGCCCTGCTATTGAAGGTAGATAACCTTGTAATGGGCTTCAGGTGCGGACTAGGACCAACAATCGGCCTTGGCATTTCTAACCCACTGGTAAAATGCTTTCCTTGAGGCCCTCACACCTGCCTATTTGATTTTTCCCCTTGAGGCCCTAACACCTGCTTATTTGTTTTTTCCCCTTGAGGCCCTCACACCTGCTTATTTGTTTTTTCCCCTTGAGGCCCTCACACCTGCCTATTTGTTTTTTCCCCTTGAGGCCCTCACACCTGCCTATTTGTTTTTTCCCCTTGAGGCCCCCACACCTGCCTATTTGTTTTTTCCCCTTGAGGCCCCCACATTACCATTTTTTTTAGCCAGATAATGATAATTTTGAGATCAAAAACCCAAGATAGACAGGCCCACTAGGCAACAAATTGACTGGCCCATTAGGCAACAAATTGACCAGACGATCTGTCATTTGCCCAAAATACCAGATGGCCAGTACCCCTGATGGGCTTTGTTAAAAGCCATCACATATTTAATAGCCTTCTGATTGCCTGGGTGCCATTCTGTCTCAAGCAAGACAAGGAAATACAAACGTATATAGAGTTGTTGATATTGTCTGGTACACAGCCTTCAGATGGCACACTAGAATGCTGTGAATCTAGCCACTGATAGCACTGTCTGACGTTGACAAAACCATTTTGTTTCGCATATAGAAAGATGGTATCTGCAGTGGTTCAATGGCCCATGCAGCACTATACATAGAGATACAAGTATGCATTAAGGTATTAGTGTTATTAGTGCGTTACTGTTGTTAGATTGAATTGCTGTTGAGCCTTTTTTCTTGTTGCGAAGGATTTTGTCAGTGGCTTGAGTGCCCATCCTGTTTCAGTATGATCATCATTTTGATTCATCAAACAGCTCATGCTGGTTACATTTACTGATTTACTATTAAATCAGAAATACTAAAAACACCATTGTCTAATGAAACCCTGAAAAGTAATGTACCATAGATGAGGTCTGGTGTTTGGAGGGGTTTTAATGCAAACCCAATGAAGGTGCTAAGATACACTGAAAGGGTTTTAAAACAGAATTGAAGTATTCTGAAATGCCCAAAGTGGTTCTTCAATCTGAGGATTGGTGTTTTTAAGAGAGTGTCATGAAAGCACTTCTCAATGCATGTAAAAGGCACCATCAAAACACAACAATATTTTTTTGTGGACTGTGTCTCTCATACAACCAAATGGTTTAGAAATGCAACTAGTTACCCTAAATATTGATCGATTATCATTTTCAATCAATATTTAAAACTTATTGTAGGCTCTTTTGCACATTCAGACAGAGCTGTCAAATGTTCCACAACTTTATGAAATATCTTAACATTTTTAAGACACTGGGCTAATACAACTCAGGATATAACTTGTGATATTATACATTATGTTACAATCAAAATGTTTAGGGCTACCTATAGCAGAGGTAACATGTGTAAAGTGGGCCTTCATCACTGGTATTTGTGTGACAAGGTGGATTTGAACCTGGGTCTCCTGTTTGTCAAGACACTGCCTTAGTCCACTCAGACAGTCTTCAGGACTCAATGGTTTAACGGAACCAGCCTTGTAACACTGAGCACATGGGCCCAATTCATACTTGAGATGAGTGGACTTTACATGGACTTAAGTCAAAAGAACATGGACTTAATTTAAAACATCTTGCTGAATATTTAAACTTCTATCAAGTTTGAGTAGGGCCTATGAAGAATCTTTTTGTGTAATTCCACCTTTATTCCACCGCTCGGATGCTTTCTCCGGTGAGATAGTTTCAACCTCTTGCGAATTTAAGAAACGTTGGTGGGTGCACTGTTTGGATGCTGGAATTATTTTTGGATGACCGCGCAAAGGTAGCCTACTGTTTGAAGTGATTTGTTTGACAATAAGATGAAAACATCATGACTGGTTGTGTTCATGGCACATAAAAAGATAATACATTTTATGTTTACTCCAAACTAAATTTATTTAGCACGAAGACAATTGTTTCTTTTGAAGGTAGTTTCCTCCCTGTTCTGTTTGCTTCTGTTTGGTTCTTAAACTGTAAACTTTTTCCGCTGCAGGATGTAATGAATAAACCCTGGTTTTCTTAATGCTACATGTAGTTCATTGACTCATGCCACTGCCTTGTTTGTCCATGACCTTTGTGAGCTTTGTCTATAGCCTATGGCTTACCATGCCACATGTTATTGCATCCCACTTTTGACATTCATATTCATTCATCTTGTTGCTATATTTGCATACCTTTTATTCATGTACATGCATTTGCATATATTGCTATTTATATGTTTAATTATTGGATATTCATATTGCAATTTATTTATATTTATAGCAGTTAATAACTAATTATGCATTCATGTACTTCATATGTAATTATTGCTTGATATGTGGTTTCTCTGTCTCCCTGCAGAAAACCATACATACAACCATACATACAGACATACATACATACATACATACATACATACATACATACATACATACATACATACATACATACTGTTCAAAGTTTGGTGTCACTTAGAAATGTCCCTGTTTTTGAAAGAAAAGCAAATGTTCATTAAACCCGCAAAACACCAGTCTCAATGTCAACAGTGAAGAGGCGACTCCGAGATGCTGGCCTGCTAGGCAGAGTTGCAAAGAAAAAGCCATATCTCAGCCAATAAAAATAAAATATTAAGATGGGCAAAATGACACAGACACTGGACAGAGGAGGTCGGGTGATTGTGGAGGCCAGATGAGATGGCGTATCGCTGCAGAATGCTGCGTGCCTTGAATTCTAAATAAATCACCAACAGGGTCACCAGCAAAGCATCATCACACCTCCTCCTCCATGCTTCCCGGTGGGAACCACACATGTGGAGATCATCCATTCACCTACTCTGCGTCTCACAAAGACATGACGGTTGGAACCAAAAATCGCAAATTTTGACTAATCAAACGAAGGACAGATTTCCACCGGCCTAATGTCCATTGCTCGTGTTTCTTGGCCCAAGCACGTCTCTTCTTATTATTATTGGTGTCCTTTAGTAGTGGTTTCTTTACAGAAATTTGACCATGAAGGCCTGATTCACGCGGTCTCCTCTGAATAGTCGATGTTGAGATGTGTCTGTTACATTTATTTGGGCTGTAATTTCTGAGGCTGGTAACTCTAATGAACGTATCCTCTGCAGCAGAGGTAACTGGGTCTTCCTTTCCTGTGGCGGTCCTCATGAGAGCCAGTTTCATCATATCACTTGATGGTTTTTGCGACTGCACTTAAAGAAACTTTCAAAGTTCTTGACATTTTCCGATTGACTGACCTTCGTGTCTTAAAGTAATGATGGACTGCCATTTATCTTTGCTAATTTGAGCTGTCCTTGCCATAATATGGACTTGGTTTTTTACCAAATTGGGCCATCTGTGTGCCAACCCTATCTTGTCATAACGCAACTGATTGGCTCAAAAGCAATAAGAAGGAAAGAAATTCCACAAATAAACTTTTAAGAAGGCACACCTGTTAATTGAAATGCATTCCAGGTGACTACTTTATGCGGCTGGTTGAGAGAATGCCAAGAGTGTGCAAAGCTGTCATCAAGGTGGCAGTGTAGCCTAGTGGTTAGAGTGTTGGACTAACCGGAAGGTTGCAAGTTCAAACCCCCAAGCTGACAAGGTACAAATCTGTCGTTCTGCCCCTGAACAGTGTAACGGCTTTCTTCTACCTCCTTCTCTGATGAAGAGGTGGAATAAGGATCGGACCAAAATGCAACGTGGTTCGTTCAATACATCTTTAATTTGACGAAACACGAACAATACAAAACAACAAACGTCGAAAACCGAAACAGCCCTGACTGGTGCAACAAACACAGAGACAGGAACAATCACCCACAAACACACAGTGAAACCCAGGCTACCTAAATATGGTTCCCAATCAGAGACAACGATAATCACCTGACTATGATTGAGAACCGCCTCAGGCAGCCATGGACTAATCTATACACCCCACACAACCCCAAGACAAAACACACTACAAATAAACCCATGTCACACCCTGGCCTGACTCAATAAATGAAGATAACATAATAAATATAGACCAGGGTGTGACAAACAGGCAGTTAACTCACTGTTCCTAGACCGTCATTGAAAATAAGAATTTGTTCTTAACTGACTTGCCTAGTTAAATAAAGGGGGGAAAAAAGGCAAAGGGAGGCTTCTTTGAAGAATCTGAAATATAAAATATTTTTAGATTTGTTTCACAATTTTTTTGGTTACTACATGATTCCATATGTGTTATTTCATAATTTTGATGTCTTCACTATTATTCTACAATGTAGAAAATAGTAAAACATAAAGAAAAACCCTTGAATGAGTAGGTGTGTCTAAACTTTTGACTGGTACTGTACATACCTACAAACATACATACATACATACATAATAAATACATACATACATACATACATACATACATACATACATACATACATACATACATACATACATACATACATACATACATACATACATTTATATGTATGTACATATATACATAATACATACATACATAATACATACATACATACATACATACATACATACATACATACATACATACATACATACATACATACATACATACATACATACATACATACATACATACATACATTTATACGTATATACATAATACATAATACATACATACATACATACATACATACATACATACATACATACATACATACATACATACATACATACATACATACATACATACATACGTTTTTAAAAAGAAGAGAAAACAAAGTGATAACTAACTATTTTTGCCAAAGGATTAGTTGCAGGTTAATGCGTCATGAGTCTTGTCCTGTAGGCTAACTTTGTTTTCCCCTTAGATATGCCAGCTGCAGTCAAAATTGGCTATATTGTCATAATTTTTTATTTATGTCTTGATTGGTTGTGATTAGGATTGACCAACCGGGGGTACGTACGTACGTTTCCCACCGGTTGGTCAATCCTAATCACAACCAATCAAGACAAGGATCACAGATTAATGCCAACTGAACTGTCAACTGTTAGTCATATCATCTAACTCAAGTGTACTGTGATTCAATCTGAATACAATATATATGAACATATCTGAATATAATGTAATTGTCCCTTGATTTTGAAGAATATGAATATTATAAATACCTTGCAGATCTTGGAACTGTTTTACTTTATCAATATAAAAATGTGAAAGACCAGTTAATGTTTTGTCATTGGATCATTTGCAAAGAAAAGATAAAGCATTTGAAGCTTGTACATATGATTCATTGTGCTTGTATTAATTATTATCCTAGACAATCTTATTAGTTTTTGTATTTTCACAAAACTATATTTTCTGGTGTTCTTTATTTGTGAATAATACTCTACATTTGACATTCTGAAATGACCAATGAGGAGTTTATCAACACATACCGTATAAGAGCAGGGAAAGCATTCTGCACTAGAAAGGATGTGAAACACCATCATTAGTGTTCAGGAGCTTTAGAGGGAGGAATCTATGTCTGCACTAAACAGGACTCGAAACAACAAAATAGTGTTTTTATCATTTCCTTGTAGCGCTCCCAGTCTCTGGCAATGTGTTGCACAACTCTTGATTATGTGGTGTTACAACACACCATGTCATGTTTCGGAAAATCTCAGAATGACATGTTTCAACACTCTTGCAAAGTCAAAGTTTTGTCTCCTTAACGTTGGTGGCAGTGTAACGGAAGTGAAACGGCTAGCTAGTTAGCGGTGGTGCGAGCTAAATAGCGTTTCAATCGGTGACATCACTTGCTCTGAGACCTTGAAGTAGTGGTTCCCGCAGCTTTTGTGGAGCGATGGGTAACGATGCTTCGTGGGTGACTGTTGTTGTTGTGTGCAGAGGGTCCCTGGTTCGGGCGAGGGGACGGTCTAAAGTTATACTGTTACAGCAGCTCAGTTGCCACTATTTTTAGTGTTACAAAACGCTTACATTTTAACAGCATAGGTTGTACTGCATGCATTACTTTTCATAAAGCTGGTGTTTGTTTGTTTCATTATTTAGCACACTGAAGAGATCGCTGGACATGTTCAAACTGCGTAAGTGTTCTGCTGTCACAACAAATGTTTCTGATGTATGTTGATGTCTAAGCTCAATTCTTTCTATTTCCATGTGTGAGTGAGTGAGTTCGAGTGTGTGTGTGTGTGTGTGTGTGTGTGTGTGTGTTCATGTAATTTACTAACTCTCTCTTTACTAAACCCTCCTTTACAACATAGAAACTGAACATGTGAGTTTATCACACCTACAACTGGCACAAACAATGCGGGACGAGGCAAAAAAACTGGAAGACTTCAGAGAGAGACAGAAAGAGACAAGAAAAAAGGTACATTAGAAACCAACCAATTGCTTAAAAAATTACACAAATGTAGGAATTAATACGACCTTTAATTACCAATAGACCTTATACGTTGCTAATACAGTGCACTTTGCTTAATAGTGAATGCAGTTATAGCGAACAATTGCTTATCAACCGCTTATATCAACTTATTTAGCGAGGCGAGCCACCAACCAGAGGGTTGCCTGTTTGAATACCATGTCTGACGGAAACCTGAAACCTCTGTGTGTCTTTCGGGACGGGATGGGAAGTCAGATTTCAGTTGGACCTTGTGATCTTAATCCTAATCGCCCTGCACAGATGTGATAATTGTCGTGGTGCAAAACATGGATATATCATCTCTATGTTCTTTGCTTTAATATAATATATTTGACACCTCTTCTTCACAGGTAGAACAACAGATGGATGCCCTACACAAACAGAGGGCCACGCAGTTCAAGAAAACCATGGAGGTAAACTGGAGAACTTTCCTACATTTTTTTGTCAAACCAGCAGTTATCATCCCTGAATTAAGTAATCCTGAATTGATCATCTGTTCTCTAAAGGCATGTCTGGTTTCAGGCATCATGCTACCAAAACATGAAGCAGTCTTGTAATACTTAATCTGAGAAGAGGGGAGTTCATCAACAGCCATGGGGAGTGAATGGAGGAACCTCTCAAATAAATGGACAGTTTCATTATGTACTGGGGCACCTCAATTAAATGGGAAGTTACTGTGAATTACATACATATTATGTAGCCTACATAGAGCAGGTCACTGAGCAGGTCCCTTTTCTAGTATGGTCTATTTAGACTACATTTGGTTTGTAAAACCTTATGACAATAAAGTCTGTTCCATACAGATGAAGGATCTTAATTTGACCTCTATTGTCACAGCAAAATAATCCTGCAGCCACATAATGTTGCTTGATCAGTGGTTCGGCTTTCAGCTGG
The DNA here is from genome assembly GCF_036934945.1 of Oncorhynchus masou masou. Classification (NCBI taxonomy): domain Eukaryota; kingdom Metazoa; phylum Chordata; class Actinopteri; order Salmoniformes; family Salmonidae; genus Oncorhynchus; species Oncorhynchus masou. The sequence goes on from NC_088222.1 coordinate 14,849,521, forward strand.
CTAAAAGTAGTCTTCATGAAAAGTGCAGTACTGTTAATATAACCGTGTGTTAGTCTGTGTTTTCAGTGAATGTATGTAAATCATGAAGCTCATCTGCATTTCCGTGGGTGCAGGAAAAATCTCAGCAACAGAAGAGTGATCAAATTAAGGTCCTGCTACTATATCGGGTTCTGGGAATAACAATAGCTATAAAAACACATTTTCCTTCTGTTTTCCTTATTATCCCCTTCTATCCTGCAGGGCTACAGGGCAAAGGTTACTAGTAAACACAAGTTGTGCTTTGTGCAGTTCCACTCAGAGAGCGCTGGAGTCTGTCCTGGGCCCGTATTCACATTTTAGATTATGATGAATGAGATCAAATCAGATTTTATTTGTCACGTGTTGAATACAATATGTATAGACTTGACAGTGAAATGCTTACTTACAAGCCCTTAACCAACAATGCAGAGTAATAAAAAAAGTAAGTAAGAAATATTTGCTAAATAATCTAAAGGAAAAATAGTAACAAAATAAAAATAACACTAATGAGGCTATATATATAGGGGGTACCGGTACCGAGCCAATGTGCTGGGGTACGGGGTAGTTGAGGCAATTTTAATTGCAACCTGGAATTAAAATTGTCCTGATTTTTGGGGAGTTTGTACCATTTGATTTAAACAACATGCCTACCACTTTGAAGATGCACATTTTTTTGTGTGTGAAACAAACAAGAAATAAGACACAAAAAAACAGAACTTGAGTGTGCATAACTATTCACCCCCCCAAAGTCTGTACTTTGTAGAGCCACTTTTTTCAACAATTACAGCTGCAAGTCTCTTGGGGTGTGTCTCTATAAGCTTGGCACATCTAGCCACTGGGATTTTTGCCCATTCTTCATGGCAAAACGGCTCCATCTCCTTCAAGTTGGATGGGTTCCGCTGGTGTACACAATCTTTAAGTCATACCACAGATTCTCAATTGGATTGAGGTCTGGGCTTTTACTAGGCCATTCCAAGACATTTAAATGTTTCCCCTTAAACCACTCGAGTGTTGCTTTAGCAGTATGCTTAATGTCATTGTCCTGCTGGAAGGTGAACCTCCGTCCCAGTCTCAAATCTCTGGAAGACTGAAACAGGTTTCCCTCAAGAATTTCCCTGTATTTAGCGCCATCCATCATTCCTTCAATTCCGACCAGTTTCCCAATCCCAGCCAATGAAAAACATCCCCACAGCATGATGCTGCCACCTGCCATGCTTCACTGTGGGGATGATGTTCTCCGGCTGATGAGAAGTGTTGGGTTTGCACCAGACATTGCGTTTTCCTTAATGGCCAAAGAGCTCAATTTTAGTCTCATCTGACCAGAGTACCTTCTTCCATATGTTTGGGGAGTCTCCCACATGCCTTTTGGTGAACACCAAACGTGTTTGCTTATTTTCTTTATTTTAGCAATGGCTTTTTTCTGGCCACTCTTCCGTAAAGCCCAGCTCTGTGGCGTGTACGGATTAAAGTGGTCCTATAGACAAATACTCCAATCTCTGATGTGGAGATTTGCAGCCCCTTCAGGGTTATCTTTGGTCTCTTTGTTGCCTCTCTGATTAATGTTCTCCTTGCCTGGTCTGTGCGTTTTGGTGGGTGGCCCTTTCTTGGCAGGTTTGTTGTGGTGCCATATTCTATCCATTTTTTAATAATGGATTTAATGGTGCTCTGTGGGATGTTCAAAGTTTCTGATATTTTTTTATAACCCAACCCTGATCTATACTTCTCCACAACTTTGTCCCTGACCTGTTTGGAGAGCTCCTTGGTCTTCATAGTGCCGCTTGCTTGGTGGTGACTCTTCCTTAGTGGTGTTGCAGACTCTTGGGCCTTTCAGAACAGGTGTGTGTATATATACTGAGATCATGTGACAGATCATGTGACACTTGGATTGCACACAGGTGGACTTTATTTAACTAATTACGTATCTTATGAAGGTAATCTTTTTTAGGAGCTTCATAGCAAAGGGGGTGAATACATATGCACACACCACTTTTCATTTTCATTTATTATTGTTTTCACTTTATTTTCACTTTACCAATTTGGATGTTGTTTTGTATGTCCATTACATGAAATCCATTTAAATTACAGGTTGTAATGAATGAAAATAGGAAAAACGCCAAGGGGGTGAATACTTTTGCAAAACACTGTACTCATTCAAGGGTTTTTCTTTATTTTTTTACTATTTTCTACATTGTAGAATGATAGTTATGACATCAACACTATTAAATAACACATGGAATCATGTAGTAACCAAAAAAGTGTTAAACAAATCAAAATATATTTTATATTTGAGATTCTTCAAAGTAGCCACCCTTTGCTTTGATGACAGCTTTGCACACTCTTGGCATTCTCTCAACCAACTTCACCCAGGAATGCTTTTCCAAAGTCTGAGCACGTGTTGGCTGCTTTTTCCCAAACCATCTCAATTGGTTTGACTTGCCGTTCCTGTACCACTTGCCATGTGATAGCAGAGAGAACAGTCTAGGACTTGGGTGGCTGGTGTGTTTGACCATTTTTAGGGCCTTCCTCTGGCACCGCCTGGTTTAGAGGTCCTGGATGGCAGGGAGCTCGACTCCAGGAATGTACGCCTTGCGGTCAGATGCTAAGCAGTTGCCATACCAAGCGGTGATGCAACCAGCAGGATGCTCTCGATGGTGCAGCTGTAGAACCTTTTTAGGATCTGAGGACCCATGCCGAATATTTTCAGCCTCCTGAGGGGGAATAGGCGTTGTCGTCACGACTGTGTTGTTCTGCTTGGACCAACATAGGTCCTTATTGATGTGGACACCAAGGAACTTGAAGCTCTCGACCTTCTCCACTAGAGCCCCGTCGATGTGAATGTGATCGTGCTTGGCCCTACCTTTCCTTTAGTCCACGATCAGCTCCTTTGTCTTGCTCACGTTGAGGGAGATGTTGTTGTCCTGGCACCACACTATCAGGTCTCTGACCTCCCTGTAGGCTGTCTCGTTGTTGTGGATCAGGCCTACCACCGTCGTCGGCAAACTTAACCTCTTGAATCTATGGGGCACTAATTTTTATGATTGGAAAAATAACGTTCCCAAAGTAAACGGCCTATTTCTCAGGACCAGATGCTAGAATATGCATATAATTGACAGAGTAAGATAGAAAACACTCTAAAGTTTTCAAAACTGTCAAAATATTGTCTGTGAGTATAACAGAACTGATATTGCAGGCGAAACCCTGAGAAAAATCAAACCAGGAAGTGGCTTCTATTTTGAAAACTCCATGTTCCATAGCCTCCCATTTCTCCATTTAAAGGGATATCAACCAGATTCCTTTTCCTATCGCTTCCTCAAGGTGTCAACAGTCTTCAGACATAGTTTCAGGCTTTTATTTTGAAAAATTAGCCAGAACGATAACATCGTGCCAAGTGGTCACATGAGTTTTGCTCACGCAACAGAATTTGGAAAGCTATTGTTTTTCCCTCTCCTACTGTGAAAGACATTTGCTTGATTGATATATAATCGATTATATATTTTAAAAACAACCTGAGGATTGATTATAAAAACGTTTGACATGTTTCTGTGGACATTACAGATATTATTTGGAATTTGTCTGCGTTGTCGTGACCGCTCATTCCTGTGGATTTCTGAACATAATGCGCCAAACAAACGGAGGTATTTTGGATATAAAAATAATGTTTATGGAACAAAAGGAACATTTGTTGTGTAACTGGGAGTCTCGTGAGTGAAAACATCCGAAGATCATCAAAGGTAAACGATTAATTTGATTGCTTTTCTGATTTTCGTGACCAAGCTACCTGATGCTAAGTGTACTTAATGTTTTGCCATGCGATCGATAAACTTACACAAACGCTTGGATTGCTTTCGCTGAAATGCATAATTTCAAAATCTGAGACGACAGGTGGATTAACAAAAGGCTAAGCTGTGTTTTGCAATATTGCTCTTGTGATTTCATGAATATGAATATTTTTAGTAATATTATTTGACTGAGGCGTTATGCTATTCAGCGGTTGCTGATGACAATTATCCCGCTTAAGGCATGGGTAGCGTCAATAAGTTAATGATGGTGTGAGAGTTGTGCATGGACACGCAGTCGTGGGTAAACAGGGAGGACAGGAGGGGACTAAGCACGCACCCGTGAATGACCCCTTTGTTGAGGGTCAGCATAGCGGATGTGTTATTGCCTACCTTCACCACCTGGGGGTGGCCCCTCAGGAAGTCCAGAATCCAGTTGCAAAGTTGTTCAGTCCCATGGTCCTTAGCTTAGTAATGAGCTTGGAGGGCACTGTGGTTTTGAACGCTGAGCTGTAGTCAATGAACATTCTCACTTAGGTGTTCATTTTGATCAGGTGGGAAAGGGCAGTATGTAGTGCAGTAGAGATTGTGTCATGTGTGGATCTGTTGAGGCGGTATGTGAATTGGAGTTGGTCCAGAGTTTCTGGGATGATGGTGTTGATGTGAGCCATGATCAGCCTTTTCAAAGCATTACATCACTACAGATGTGAGTGCTATGGGGCTATAGTCATTTAGACAGGTTACCTTGGCATTCTTTGGCACAGGGACTATGGTGGTCTGCTTGAAACATGTAGGTATTACAGACTAGATCAAGGAGAGGTTAAAAATATCAGTTGCCAGCTGGTCTGCGCATGCTTTGAGTATGCGTCCTGGTAATCTTTCTGACCCTGTGGCCTTGTGAATGTTAACCTGTTTAAGGGTCTTACTAAAAAATGGCTACGGAGAGCGTGACCATACAGTCGTCTGGAACAGCTGGTATTCTCGTGCATGGTTCAGTGTTGCTTGCCTCAAAGCGAGCATAGAAGGAATTTAGCTCATCTGGTAGGCTCCCATCACTGGGCAGCTCGCGGCTGAGTTAACCTTTGTAATCTGTGATAGTTTGCAAGCCCTGCCACATCCGATGAACATAGTAGGATTCGATCTTAGTCCTCTATTAACGCTTTTCCTGTTTGATGGTTCATCATAGGGCGTAGCAGGGTTTCTTATAAGCGTCTGGATTAGTGTCCCGCTCCTTGAAAGCGGGACCTCTAGCCTTTAATTCAGTGCGAATGTTGCCTGTAATCCATGGCTTCTGGTTGGGATATGAACGTACTGTCACTATGGGGACGACGCCGTCAATGCACTTATTAATGAAGCCGGTGACTGATGTGGTATATTGCTAAATGCCATCGGATGACTTCCAGAACATATTCCAGACTGTGCTAGTGAAACAGTCCTGTAGCCTAGCATCCACTTCATTGGACCACTTCTGTAATTGAACACTGGTTGAGTGCGGGCACTGATACCTCCTGTTTTGAGTTTTTGCTTGTAGGAAGGAATCAGGAAGATAGAGTTGTGGTCAGATTTTCTCAATGGAGAGCTGTAAAGATGATCTAGAGTTTTCTTTCCCCTAGTTGCACAATTGACATGCTGGTAGAAATGAGGTAAAACGGATTTCAGTTTTCAGCGTTAAAGTCCCCGGCCATGAGGAACGCGATCTCTGAATGAGACTTTTCTTGTTTGGTTATGCCTTGTACAGCTTGTTGAGTGCAGTCTTAGTGCCAGCATTGGTTTGTGGTGGTAAATAGACAGCTACAAAGAATATAGATGAGAACTCTCTTGGTAAATAGTGTGGTCTACGGCTTATCACGAGGTACTCTAACTAAGGCGAGCAAAAGCTACAGACTTCTTTAATATTAGAGATCGTGCACCAGCTGTTGTTAATAAAGAGACACAGACCCACCCCCCTGATCTTACCGGAGGCTGCTGTTCTGTCTTGCCGATTTATGGAAAACCCAACTAACTGTATATTATCCATGTCCTTGTTCAGCCACTAATATTACAGTTTTTAATATCCCATTGATAAGATATTCTCGAACGGAGCTCATCCAGTTCATTCTCTAGTAGTTGCACGTTCACCAGTATAACGGAGGGTAGAGGAGGATTATCCACTAGCCGACGCAGTCTCGCCAGGCATCTGGCTCGCCGACCCCTGTAGCGGCTTCTCCTCTTCTTACAAATTACAGGGGTTTGGGCCTGGTCCCGGAAGAGATTATATGCACAGAGGGGACCTCATTCTAGATCAGCATTCTAACTCTGTCTCTTTCTAAATTATTTTCCTGATTTGATTTTGATCCTAAATGCCTGCCGTTTTTCATTGGTCAGACAAAGTGGTACTGTTAGGGCTGTGCATGTTGTGCCACATTGCCATGCCAACTGCTACTGAAACATCAGGCATTTTATACACAGTGGAATGACCTCAGAGTGTTGAAAAATGCAGGTTGTGGTACTTGAATTGAAATGCATGGGCTTCATGTTTCATTTAGAGACTCTTATGTTAAGTGAAGACAGTATAGAGTCTAGTAGAGTCAGTAAACTATATTATCAATTGTTTCCTACCATCACCCCCCCCCCACCCCCACCCCTTCCTGTCCATGTCATTACCCACAGACAAAGAAGACATATGAGCAGAAGTGTCGAGACAAAGAGGAAGCAGAACAGAACATGAACCGAAACGCCAGCACCAACAATGTCAAGCAGCAGGAAAAGGTGAGTATTCTGAGAGACTGTGGGGGGTTGGGCAGGGGGCAGGGGGCAGGCGGCTGGGGGAGGGGGTCTAGTGGCAGTGCTGCTGCCCCCGGACCACACGTTGCCCCTGCAGCCATGGGTTCAGAACCAGACAGCAACACTTTCCATTCTATGTCCATCTCCTTTATCTCCTCATCAATCACTTATTCACTGTGTTTGTTGATTAAAAAAATATACATCAAAAAGAAACAGAAAGCACTAGTGACAATAAATAATGTGAGTGAGCCATGGGAATCTTTCTGAAGGAAATAGCATACCTATTTTGAGCACAGGAATCAGACCACAAAAATTAGGCCGACACTGACCACAGAAAGAACAAGGCTACCTAGTTTGTACCCTGTTTATTGAGAGGACATTTACCAATCAGACATGTGCTTTCACTCCTATATGCAGCATTGCATTGAAAGTAATATCTGAACCCCAGAAACGGTTGAATAAAGTACAGAATCAGTGATTTTTTCCCCCTTCTTCATCTTTCAGCTATTGACAAAAACACAGCAAGCAAAGCAGAATGCAGAAGAAGCTGGTAACAATGACAACATATTCTCCTTTGGTCTCTTAGCAACCATCAACATGAAAAACCACCATTTAGTCTAAAGATAATCCAAAATGATTTGAATCCCAGACAGGATATACATGCACAACGTGTCTGTGCTGGGGAAGACCAGGGAGGACTGGCAGAAAGAACACATTAAAGCATGTGAGGTAAGGGCCAGAAAGCATGATGATATTTACTTTATTTGTTAGTTACATACTGTATTACTGATGTAGTATGTGTAACAGTTTGACTACATCCAGGTATTTGTTTCTTAGCTATATGTTGTAGTATTGGTATATATAATTTACATCCAGTTATTTGTTTGTCAGCTATAGGTTGTATTACTGGTATATATAATATAGTGCTCTGTTACATCCAGGTATTTGAGAAGCAGGAAGTGGAGAGGATCAATACTCTAAGGAACATGGTATGGACTCACCTCAACCAGCTCTCCCAGCAGTGTGTCACCAGCGATGAGGTAAAGTGCTTCTAGGGACTCATCAATGTGCAATCTGCAATATTACTTACTGGTATTGCATTTGTATTAATGATACCCATTGATTCTCTAAGAATATAGCAAATTAAGGATTGTGGCTGTAAGTGACCATCCGTATTGCTTTGTGTTTCTATCTTGCCTGCCTGTGTGTTTCTGTCTGTGTCTATGGGTTCAGCTTCATGAGGAAGTGAGGAAGTCTCTTGAACAGTGTGACATACAGGAGGATATAGAACACTTTGTGAACCTCAGACGGACTGGGGACAAACCACCTGGTACAGTTCTCACTCTTCACAGATCACCTTTGACAACAGACACATACAATACATTATAGGTCCTCTAAGGACCACAATGAAAATCAGACTGACTTTTTAGTGCCATCCTTGATGGCATAAATGTTGTCCTAATTTTGGTTTGTCCGGGTCCCCCTCCCTGACAGTCTAGTTGCGTATTGTAGTTGTACTGTCCTCACCCCCTGGCCTGCTCTGTCCTCACCCATCACTCCTTGGCCTGCTCTGTCCCCACCCACTGGCCTGCTCTATTCTCACCCCTCACTCTCTGGCCTGCTCTGTCCTCATGCCCTGTCCTGCTCTGTCCTCACCCCTCATCCCTTGCCCTGTCCTCACCCCTCACCTCTCACTCCCTACCCTGCTTTGTCCTCACTCCCTGGCCTGCTCTGTCCTTACCCCTTACCCCCTGCTTTGTCCTCCTCCCCTGGCCTGCTTTGTCCTCACCCCCTGGCCTGCTCTGTCCTCAACCCTCATCCCCTGATTTGTCCTCACCCCCTGGCCTACTCTGTCCTCAACCCTCATCCCCTGCTCTCTCCTCACCCCCTGGCCTGCTCTGTCCTCATCCCTCACCTCTCACTCCCTGGCCTGCTTTGTCATCACCCCTCTCTCCCTGGCCTGCTCTGTCCTCACCCCTCACTCCCTGGCTTGCTCTGTCCTCACCCCTCACTCCCTGGCCTGCTCTGTCCTCACCCCTCACTCCCTGGCCTGCTCTGTCCTCACCCCCCACTCCCTGGCCTGCTCTGTCCTCACCCCTCACTCCCTGGCCTGCTCTGTCCTCACCCCTCTCTCCCTGGCCTGCTTTGTCCTCACCCCTCACTCCCTGGCCTGCTCTGTCCTCAGCCCTCATCCCCTGCTTTGTCCTCACCCCCTGGCCTGCTCTGTCCTCAACCCTCATCCCCTGCTTTGTCCTCACCCCCTGGCCTACTCTGTCCTCAACCCTCATCCCCTGCTTTGTCCTCACCCCCTGGCCTACTCTGTCCTCAACCATCATCCCCTGCTCTGTCCCCACCCACTGGCCTGCTCTATTCTCACCCCTCACTCTCTGGCCTGCTCTGTCCTCATGCCCTGTCCTGCTCTGTCCTCACCCCTTATCCCCTGCTTTGTCCTCACCCCCTGGCCTGCTCTGTCCTCAACCCTCATCCCCTGCTTTGTCCTCACCCCCTGGCCTGCTCTGTCCTCACCCCCTGGCCTGCAATGTCCTCACCCTTCATCCCCTGCTCTGTCCTCACCCATCATCCACTGCTCTGTCCTCATCCTTCACTTCTCGCCCCCTTGCCTTCTCTGTCCTCACCCCTCACGTCATGGCCTGCTCTGTCCTCACCCCTCACCCCCTGGCCTGCTCTGTCCTCACCCCCTGGCCTGCTCTGTCCTCACCCCTCATCCCCTGGCCTGCTCTGTCCTCAACCCTCACCTCCTGGCATGCTCTGTCCTCACTCACTGGCCTGCTCTGTCCTCACCCCCTGGCCTGCTCTGTCCTTAGCACCTGGCCTGTTCTGTCCTCACCCCCTGGCCTGCTCTGTCCTCACCCCCTGGTCTGCTCTGTCCTCACCCCCTGGTCTGCTCTGTCCTCACCCCCTGGCCTGCTCTGTCCTCATCCCTCACCCTTCACTCCCTGGCCTGCTTTGTCCTCACTCCTCACTCCCTGGCCTGTTCTGTCCCCAACACTCATCACCTGCTCTGTCATCAACCCTCATCCCCTGCTCTGTCCTCACCGCTCTCCTCTCACTCCCTGGCCTGCTTTGTCCTCACCCCTCACTCCCTGGCCTGCTCTGTCATCACCCCTCATCCCCTGCTCTGTCCTCACCCCTCAACCCCAGGCCTGCTCTTTCCACACCCCTCATCCCCTGCTTTGTCCTCACCCCTGCTCTGTCCTCATCCCTCACCTCTCACCCCCTTGCCTTCTCTGTCATCACCCCTCACTCCCTGGCCTGCTCTGTCCTCAACCCTCATCCCCTGCTCTGTCCTCACCCCTGCTCTGTCCTCAACCCTCATCCCCTGCTCTCTCCTCACCCCCTGGCCTGCTCTGTCCTCATCCCTCATCCCCTGCTCTGTCCTCACCCCTCAACCCCAGGCATGCTCTTTCCTCACCCCTCATCCCCTGCTTTGTCCTCATCCTTTGTCCTCATCCCCTGCTTTGTCCTCATCCCTCACCTCTCACCCCCTTGCCTGCTCTGTCCTCACCCCTCACCCCATGGTCTGCTCTGTCCTCACCTCTCACCCCCAGGCCTGCTGTGCCCTTACCCCTCACCCCCTGGCCTGCTCTGTCCTCATCCCTCACCCCCTGGCCTGCTCTGTCCTCACCCCCTGGTCTGCTCTGTCCTCAACCCCTGGCCTGCTCTGTCCTCATCCCTCACCCCCTGGTCTGCTCTGTCCTCACCCCTCACCTCCTGGCCTGCTCTGTCCTCACTCACTGGCCTGCTCTGTCCTCACCCCCTGGCCTGCTCTGTCCTTAGCCCCTGGCCTGTTCTGTCCTCAACCCCTGGCCTGCTCTGTCCTCACTCCTCATCCCCTGCTCTGTCCTCACCCATCATCCACTGCTCTGTCCTCATCCTTCACTTCTCGCCCCCTTGCCTTCTCTGTCCTCACCCCTCACGTCATGGCCTGCTCTGTCCTCACCCCTCACCCCCTGGCCTGCTCTGTCCTCAACCCTCACCTCCTGGCCTGCTCTGTCCTCAACCCTCACTGGCCTGCTCTGTCCTCAACCCTCACTGGCCTGCTCTGTCCTCACCCCCTGGCCTGTTCTGTCCTCACCCCCTGGCCTGCTCTGTCCTCACCCCCTGGTCTGCTCTGTCCTCACCCCCTGGTCTGCTCTGTCCTCACCCCCTGGCCTGCTCTGTCCTCATCCCTCACCCTTCACGTCATGGCCTGCTCTGTCCTCACCCCCTGGCCTGCTCTGTCCTCACCCCTCATCCCCTGGCCTGCTCTGTCCTCAACCCTCACCTCCTGGCATGCTCTGTCCTCACTCACTGGCCTGCTCTGTCCTCACCCCCTGGCCTGCTCTGTCCTTAGCACCTGGCCTGTTCTGTCCTCACCCCCTGGTCTGCTCTGTCCTCACCCCCTGGTCTGCTCTGTCCTCACCCCCTGGCCTGCTCTGTCCTCATCCCTCACCCTTCACTCCCTGGCCTGCTTTGTCCTCACTCCTCACTCCCTGGCCTGTTCTGTCCTCAACACTCATCACCTGCTCTGTCATCAACCCTCATCCCCTGCTCTGTCCTCACCGCTCTCCTCTCACTCCCTGGCCTGCTTTGTCCTCACCCCTCACTCCCTGGCCTGCTCTGTCATCACCCCTCATCCCCTGCTCTGTCCTCACCCCTCAACCCCAGGCCTGCTCTTTCCACACCCCTCATCCCCTGCTTTGTCCTCACCCCTGCTCTGTCCTCATCCCTCACCTCTCACCCCCTTGCCTTCTCTGTCATCACCCCTCACTCCCTGGCCTGCTCTGTCCTCAACCCTCATCCCCTGCTCTGTCCTCACCCCTGCTCTGTCCTCAACCCTCATCCCCTGCTCTCTCCTCACCCCCTGGCCTGCTCTGTCCTCATCCCTCATCCCCTGCTCTGTCCTCACCCCTCAACCCCAGGCATGCTCTTTCCTCACCCCTCATCCCCTGCTTTGTCCTCATCCTTTGTCCTCATCCCCTGCTTTGTCCTCATCCCTCACCTCTCACCCCCTTGCCTGCTCTGTCCTCACCCCTCACCCCATGGTCTGCTCTGTCCTCACCCCTCACCCCCAGGCCTGCTGTGCCCTTACCCCTCACCCCCTGGCCTGCTCTGTCCTCATCCCTCACCCCCTGGCCTGCTCTGTCCTCACCCCCTGGTCTGCTCTGTCCTCAACCCCTGGCCTGCTCTGTCCTCATCCCTCACCCCTGGTCTGCTCTGTCCTCACCCCTCACCTCCTGGCTTGCTCTGTCCTCACTCACTGGCCTGCTCTGTCCTCACCCCCTGGCCTGCTCTGTCCTTAGCCCCTGGCCTGTTCTGTCCTCAACCCCTGGCCTGCTCTGTCCTCACTCCTCATCCCCTGCTCTGTCCTCACCCATCATCCACTGCTCTGTCCTCATCCTTCACTTCTCGCCCCCTTGCCTTCTCTGTCCTCACCCCTCACGTCATGGCCTGCTCTGTCCTCACCCCTCACCCCCTGGCCTGCTCTGTCCTCAACCCTCACCTCCTGGCCTGCTCTGTCCTCAACCCTCACTGGCCTGCTCTGTCCTCAACCCTCACTGGCCTGCTCTGTCCTCACCCCCTGGCCTGTTCTGTCCTCACCCCTTGCCTTCTCTGTCCTCACCCCTCACGTCATGGCCTGCTCTGTCCTCACCCCTCACCCCCTGGCCTGCTCTGTCCTCAACCCTCACCTCCTGGCCTGCTCTGTCCTCAACCCTCACTGGCCTGCTCTGTCCTCAACCCTCACTGGCCTGCTCTGTCCTCACCCCCTGGCCTGTTCTGTCCTCACCCCCTGGCCTGCTCTGTCCTCACCCCCTGGTCTGCTCTGTCCTCACCCCCTGGTCTGCTCTGTCCTCACCCCCTGGCCTGCTCTGTCCTCACCCCCTGGCCTGTTCTGTCCTCACCCCCTGGCCTGTTCTGTCCTCACTCCCTGGCCTGCTCTGTCTTCACCCCCTGGTCTGCTCTGTCCTCATCCCTCACCCCTCACCCCCTGGCCTGCTCTGTCCTCACCCCTCACACCCTGGCCTGCTCTGTCCTCACCGCCTGGCCTGCTCTGTCCTCAACCCCTGGCCTGTTCTGTCCTCAACCCTCACCCCCAGGCCTGCTCTGTCCTCACCCCCCATCCCCGGCTTTGTCCTCACCCCTCATCCCCTGCTCTGTCCTCACCCCTCACCTCTCACCCCCTTGCCTGCTCTGTCCTCACCCCTCACCCCCTGGCCTGCTCTGTCCTCACCCCCAGGCCTGCTCTGCCCTCACCCCTCACCCCCTGGCCTGCTCTGTCCTCACCCCTCATCCCCTGCGCGGTCCTCACCCCCTGGCCTGCTCTGTCCTCACACCTCATCCCCTGCGCTGTCCTCACGCCTGGCCTGCTCTGTCCTCACCCCTCATATCTGGCCTGCTCTGTCCTCAACCCTCACCCTCTGGCCTGCTCTGTCCTCACCCCCTGGCCTGCTCTGTCCTCATCCCTCACCTCTCACCCCCTTGCCTGCTCTGTCCTCACCCCTCATCCCCTGCTCTGTCCTCACCCATCATCCACTGCTCTGTCCTCACCCATCATCCACTGCTCTGTCCTCACCCCTCATCCCCTGCTCTGTCCTCATCCCTCACTCCTCGCCCCTTGCCTTCTCTGTCCTCACCCCTCACGTCCTGGCCTGCTCTGTCCTCACCCCTCACCCCCTGGCCTGCTCTGTTCTCACCCCTCATCTCCTGGCCTGCTCTGTCCTCAACCCCACCTCCTGGCCTGCTCTGTCCTCACTCACTGGCCTGCTCTGTCCTCACCCCCTGGCCTGTTCTGTCCTCACCCCCTGGCCTGTTCTGTCCTCACTCCCTGGCCTGCTCTGTCCTCACCCCCTGGTCTGCTCTGTCCTCATCCCTCACCCCTTACCCCCTGGCCTCCTCTGTCCTCACCCCTCACACCCTGGCCTGCTCTGTCCTCACCACCTGGCCTGCTCTGTCCTCAACCCCTGGCCTGCTCTGTCCTCAACCCTCACCCCCAGGCCTGCTCTGTCCTCACCCCCCATCCCCTGCTTTGTCCTCACCCCTCATCCCCAGGCCTGCTCTGCCCTCACCCCTCACCCCCTGGCCTGCTCTGTCCTCACCCCTCATCCCCTGAGCGGTCCTCATCCCCTGGCCTGCTCTGTCCTCACCCCTCATCCCTGGCCTGCTCTGTCCTCAACCCTCACCCCCTGGCCTGCTCTGTCCTCACCCCTCATCCCCTGCTCTGTCCTCACCCCTCATCCCCTGCTCTGTCCTCACCCAATCATCCACTGCTCTGTCCTCATCCCTCACTTCTCGCCTCCTTGCCTTCTCTGTCCTCACGCCTCACGTCCTGGCCTGCTCTGTCCTCACCCCTCACCCCCTGGCCTGCTCTGTCCTCACTCCCTGGCCTGCTCTGTCCTCACCCCTCATCTCCTGGCCTGCTCTGTCCTCAACCCTCACCTCCTGGACTGCTTTGTCCTCACTCACTGGCCTGCTCTGTCCTCACCCCCTGGCCTGTTCTGTCCTCGCCCCCTGACCTGTTCTGTCCTCACTCCCTGGCCTGTTCTGTCCTCACTCCCTGGCCTGCTCTGTCCTCACCCCCTGGTCTGCTCTGTCCTCATCCCTCACCCCTCACTCCCTGGCCTGCTCTGTCCTCACCCCCTGGCCTTCTCTGTCCTCACCCCTCACGTCCTGGCCTGCTCTGTCCTCACCCCTCACCCCCTGGCCTAATCTGTCCTCACCCCCTGGCCTGCTCTGTCCTCACCCCTCACACCCTGGCCTGCTCTGTCCTCACCCCTCACCCCCTGGCCTGCTCTGTCCTCACGTCATGGCCTGCTCTGTCCTCACCCCTCACCCCTGGCCTGCTCTGTCCTCACCCCCTGGCCTGCTCTGTCCTCACCCCTCATCCTCTGCTCTGTCCTCACCCTTCTTCCCCAGGCCTGCTCTGTCCTCATCCCTCACCTCTCATCCCTGGCCTGCTCTGTCCTCAACCCTCACCCCCTGGCCTGGCCTGTTCTGTCCTCAACCCTCACCCCCTGGCCTGTTCTGTCCTCAACCCTCAACCCCTGGCCTGCTCTGTCCTCACCCCCTGGCCTGCTCTGTCCTCACCCCTTGGCCCTGCTCTGTTCTCAACCTCACCCCCTGTCCTGTTCTGTCCTCAACCCTCACCCCCTGGCCTGGCCTGTTCTGTCCTCAACCCTCACCCCCTGGCCTGGCCTGTTCTGTCCTCAACCCTCACCCCCTGGCCTGTTCTGTCCTCAACCCTCAACCCCTGGCCTGCTCTGTCCTCAACCCTCAATCCCTGGCCTGCTCTGTCCTCAACCCATGGTCTGCTCTGTCCTCACCCCCTGGTCTGCTCTGTCCTCACCCACTGGTCTGCTCTGTCCTCACCCCCTGGTCTGCTCTGTCCTCACCCCCTGGCCTGCTCTGTCCTCACTCCTCAGCTCCTGTTCTGTATGAGAACTTCTACAGCGGTCAGAGGGTCCCCGCAGGACCACCATCCTCCCGAACGGCTCCTCCTATCACTAGGTGAGAGAGGTTTTATCAATAAAATTATTTTTTAAGCAAACCAAGAGTTGCTGAATATTGTTTCACCCTGAGAGAGGAATGACCCACACAGCAGATGAGGATCTTCACCTCACCACAAAAATCATGTTTTTCATAATTCTCATCATGTCATGTTGATTTCTACTGTCTGTTTTGTGAAAATCAGGAGAGGACCATTGCCTAACCCAGACAATACCGAAGGTACATGTTAAAAAACTCCAGAGATATACAGATAGATATTATGACAGTTGTCAGATTTGATCCATCATTGAATATATTGATAAACTGTTATTATATTTCCTTTTTAATGACAAGCCACTGTTTGTCTGTTTTATTTGTGCTTTGAATTCCCCTGCTGTAGGTGATGTGATCTACTCAACTGTAGATCCAGGCTACAGTGCTCTACAATACTAGAACATTTATTCAGTGGTAAGTACTTTATTCTTCAGTATTACAGCTTTAGTCAAATGACTATTGTTATCACAATAAGTTTGAGCCTGACTAAAACCATGGGTTTATTGTTTCTTAAGTCTTTGTTTCCACTTTTCCATGGATATTGACTGTCTGGTGGATTTACACAGATGGCCGAGTGGGGATTCCTTCATTGATGGACATGAAGAGTGGACTCTGTGACTTCGTGGTCATTCAACAGTGACACCTGACAAACCAACTACCTAAATAGCAGCAATGCTGACGTTAGTAGAGCATGTTTGATTGTGTCACCATTGTGGCTTTATAGCTGTGTTATAAACAGTAAGATGATGTTTCATAGCTCAATATATGTAAATAGGTTCCAGAATGTATGAATATACTTCGTTTTCTACAGTCTAAACCAGGAAATGTTATTAAAGCAAAAATAAAAGTAATCCCTTTATAAGTTATGAACATTGGGACAGCAGACATTCCAAAGCATTTTGCAACTCTTCAATATAAGAGGGTTACTTTTATTTGTTGATTAATAACATGAATATTACAACAATACAGGTACATGATCTAAATGTTTTAAAGTTGTGTGATGAAGGCAAAATAACTTTAATCATTTAAGTATTTGTTGTTGAACAATAAATATGTTTGTCAGTCACTTAATTAACACATTATTCTGTACCTTTGTAGAACCTAGTTGTTTCCTGTTGTGGTCGATAATATCTGATTGGTCTGTACTTGAACACTACATTGTGTTACTCAGGCTAGTTTCTGGTTGATGATTGCACACAGATCATGATAAGAAAATTGAATAAAGGGCAGTTTAAGGTTGTATTAAGCATTCCCTGATTAAGAATATTCTGTAAGTGACAATTGTCATCATGGAGAGGTCAAACACACTCATAAATTATGTTATGAAAACACTGACAGACTTTCTTGTAAAAACTCACTTCCTATTCCAGGTCTTCTATTGTCTTTTGCCCCCATTCAATACAATTGAGGAACAAATAAGTGAGGGTGCACAGGAACCTGGCACACTAATAATATGAGAAAATCTATTGGTTGATAGAATGGGTGTTGTACTTACACCCAATATGGACGCAAAGTGTTCAGCTTGTCTGGCAAGCTCATTGAGATGGGTATTTTGCTCTTTTAAAGTGAAGATCTCTTCCTGTTTCTGCTTAGTGTGGCAGGGGAAAGATCTCAATTGCATACTCCTCTCGCGTCTTCGTCTCCTCAAAATCCATTAGAGAAGAAGGTCAAAGAACGGAACCTCTGGCTTTCTCATCCAATGGGTTTTTGTGAAGAAGACGAGGAGTATGTAATTGAAATCATCCCACGACACGTAGCTGTGGAGATTCATATTGAGTCAGATCTCAGAAAGATATCTAAATAATTAAATTAAATAAGTCCTAAGAGTGAATTGCAGTATACCAAGTATGTCTATATTTGGTCCTTTTTGTTTTGCGAGGCCTGACAAAACAGTGATAGAATCAGCGGAAATTGGAACTCCCACAATAATGTTTCTCAACACTCTACTGTTCAAAACGTCAACTGGTGGTTAAAACGACACAATGATTCTTTCTTAACTTCTCCCCTGTCACTCAGGGGTGAAGGTCATGCTGGGGTCACCTCCATGTTTTTGAATGTCTCCTTTATTCAACTTGGTAATCTCATTAAGATAAAAGAAAATCAACGCTACATGACCAAAAGTATGTGGACAGCTGCTCATCTAAAATTTAATTCCAAAATCATGGGTTTTAATATGGAGTTGGTCCCCCTTTTGCTGCGATAACAGCCTCCACTCTACTAGGGAGGCTTTCCACTAGATGTGGAAACACTAGGTGTTCAATGGGGTTGATGTCAGGGCTCTGTGCAGGCCAGTCAAGTTCTTCCACACCGATCTTGACAAAGTATTTCTGCTTTGTGCACAAGGGCATTGTCATGCTGAAACAGGAAATGCCTTCTCCATACGGTTGCCACAAAGTTGGAAGCACAGAATAGTCTAGCATGTCATTGTATGTCTTAGCATTAAGATTTCCCTTCACTGGAAGTTCACTGAAAAACAGCCCCAGACCATTAGGCCATTATTCCTCCTCCACCAAAGGTGGCATCCTATGACGGTGCCACATTGAAAACCACTGAGTTAATCAGTAAGGCCGTTCTACTGCCACTGTTTGTTTATGGATATTGCATGGCTGTGTGCTCAATTTTATACAGTTGACAGCAACAGGTGTGGCTGAAGTATCCAAATTTACTCATTTGAAGGGGTGTCCACATACTTTTGTATATATAGCGTATTCATCAAGAGAGACCAGTCACTGTGTGAGGTAAGTCCGTGTTCATATTGGTGTGTTTGTCAGACAAAGATCAGGGAAGTAGCTATGGACAGCAGAGATGGACTATATAACCTGGAGGCCTTTTGGTCTATTCAGGAAATCAAACTGTAGATCAATACCACACTATGATAACACACACTGTGTACAAAGTTAAAACAAGAGATTAGTTAACCCTCCGGGTTCATGGGATGGCCACAACTTTTCTGTGATTTCTGAATGTCAAGTCATGTAAATTGCAGTTATTTCAATAATTTTTTTGTGATTGCTGATCGGTTAATTTGTATATTTATGATTTGTATATTTATGAATCAAAAGTTTGAACACACCTACTCATTCAAGGGTTTTTCTTTATTGTACATTCTAGAATAATTGTGAAGAGATCAAAACGATGAAATAACACATATGGAATCATATAGTAACCAAAAAAAGTGTTCAACAAATCAAAATATATTTGAGATTCTTCAAAGAAGTCACCCCTTTCCTTCATGACAGCTTCAAATCAAATCAAATGCATCTGTCACATACACATGGTTAGCAGATGTTAATGCGAGTGTAGCGAAATGCTTGTGCTTCTCGTTCCGACAATGCAGTAATAACCAACGAGTAATCTAACTAACAATTCCAAAACTACTACCTTATACACACAAGTGTAAAGGGATAAAGAATAAAGAATATGTACATAAAGATATATGAATGAGTGATGGTACAGAACGGCATAGGCAAGATGCAGTAGATGGTATCGAGTACAGTATATACATATGAGATGAGTAATGTAGGGTATGTAAACAAAGTGGCATAGTTTAAAGTGGCTAGCGATACATGTATTACATAAAGATGCAGTAGATGATATAGAGTACAGTATATATAGAGTACAGTATGACAGCTTCAAATCAATGACCCAACACACACCTCCAGGCTGTGTAAGGGCTATTTGACCAAGAAGGAGAGTGATGGAGTGCTGTATCAGATGACCCAGCTTCCACAATCACCCGACCTCAACCCAATCGAAATGGCTCTGAATGAGTTGCTGCAGAGTGAAGGAAAAACAGCCAACAATTGCTCAGCATATGTGGGAACTCCTTCAAGATTGGTGGACAAGCATTTCAGGTGAAGAATCTACTTTGAAGAATCTCAAATATAAAATATATTTTGATTTGTGTAACACTTTTTTGGTTACTATATGATTCCATATGTGTTATTTCATAGGTTTAATGTCTTCACTATTATTCTACAATGTAGAAAATAGTAAAAATAAAGAAAAACCCTTGAATGAGTAGGTGTGGCAAACTTTTGTGTGGGTGTGGCAAACGTATGTATGGACTCCCACATCACTGTAGTGAGCTACTATAGACTGCCCTCGGCTGCTACAGACCGCCCTCGGCTGCTACAGACCGCCCTCGGCTCTTATAGACCGCCCTCGGCTGCTATAGACCGCCCTCGGCTGCTACAGACCGCCCTCGGCTGCTACAGACCGCCCTCGGCTCTTATAGATCGCCCTCGGCTGCTACAGACCGCCTTCGGCTGCTATAGACCGCCCTCGGCTGCTACAGACCGCCCTCGGCTGCTACAGACCGCCCTCGGCTGCTACAGACCGCCCTCGGCTCTTATAGATCGCCCTCGGCTGCTACAGACCCCTCCTCGGCTGCTACAGACCGCCCTCGGCTGCTACAGACCGCCCTCGGCTGCTACAGACCGCCCTCGGCTGCTACAGACCGCCCTCGGCTGCTACAGACCTCCCTCGGCTGCTACAGACCTCCCTCGGCTGCTACAGACCGCCCTCGGCTGCTACAGACCGCCCTCGGCTGCTACAGACCGCCCTCGGCTGCTACAGACCTCCCTCGGCTGCTACAGACCGCCCTCGGCTGCTACAGACCACCCTCGGCTGCTACAGACCTCCCTCGGCTGCTACAGACCGCCCTCGGCTGCTACAGACCGCCCTCGGCTGCTACAGACCGCCCTCGGCTGCTACAGACCGCCTTCGGCTGCTACAGACCGCCTTCGGCTGCTATAGACCTCCCTCGGCTGCAATAGACCGCCCTTGGCTTTGGGGGACGCACTAAACTCTTTCTGATGTCCTGCACAAGTTAAAAGACTCTAAACTCATTATTTTAGGAGATTTGAACTGGAACATGCTTAGATCTGTATTGGACTCTTTTAAAGAATTGTGTGACTCTGAATCTCACTCAATTAATTAATGCTCCTACAAGACGAATCCCAGAGCACCAAACAAATCAACTCTATTGAACATTCCTCTAACGAATACCCCTCACAAATACACACCGACTGGGATATTCTGTGATGTCAGTGATCACTGTGCAATTGCTTGTGTTAGAATTACAAAAATGACCAAAGCCAATCCCCGTTAGATTTTTAAAAGACGTTTTCGACACTTTTATGAGCAAACGTTCACACATGATTCACACACATGATCTGTACTATAATATTGATAGAGTACGTCTGATTCTCGATGTTGACACTGTCTGGGACTATATGAAATGTGTGTCCATTTGTGATAAGCATGCCCCTGTGAAGAAATTTAGAATCAGTGGAAAGGACAATCCCTGGTTTTCAGATAACTTGGCAGAATTAAAGAGAAAGAGAAATGTCTCTTGGGCTCAAGCTAGACATACAAATGCTCCTGTTGACTGGGCCACCTTCAGAGCGCTAAGAAACAATTGCACAAGATTGATCAGGAAGTCCAAATCAGATTTTGATCCAAATGCAGTCACAGAGAACCTGAACAACCCTACCAAGTTCTGGAAGCTAATTAAAATCTGTGTCAGGTTCTAATACTGAGGTAAAGACAGTTTCAGGTTGGATATTCAACGGATATTCGCGCTTTCAAACCTCAATAGCTTTTAAACTACTTCAGCAAAAGAATCCAAATAAGTGTCATGATGTTGGAAAAATTAGTTCTTATTTTCAAGATATATACATTAATTTGCTTTCCAAAGCTAATAAACATTTGGAAATGTGAGCAGCATTTTGTATTCCTAGTTGAATTAGTTAGGGAGCATAAGCAAAGTACTTCTTTTTTTTACATTCGAATTTCAACAGCTCCTTGGTAATGTGACTGACTGACCACAAACAAGGTTCAGAATGTACACTGTGGGCCTCACACGATTTTATATTAATTCATTTTCAGTGTTTCCAATTTCAATAGCTCTTTGGTCATGTGACCTACTGGACTTAAACAAGGTTCAGAATGTCCACCGACTACCCTTCTATACATTTTACATTTACATTTACATTTAAGTCATTTAGCAGACGCTCTTATCCAGAGCGACTTACAAATTGGTGAATTCACCTTCTGACATCAGTGGAACAGCCACTTTACAATAGTGCATCTAAATCATTTAAGGGGGGTGAGAAGGATTGCTTTATCCTATCCTAGGTATTCCTTGAAGAGGTGGGGTTTCAGGTGTCTCCGGAAGGTGGTGATTGACTCCGCTGTCCTGGCGTCGTGAGGGAGTTTGTTCCACCATTGGGGGCCAGAGCAGCGAACAGTTTTGACTGGGCTGAGCGGGAACTGTACTTCCTCAGTGGTAGGGAGGCGAGCAGGCCAGAGGTGGATGAACGCAGTGCCCTTGTTTGGGTGTAGGGCCTGATCAGAGCCTGGAGGTACTGCGGTGCCGTTCCCCTCACAGCTCCGTAGGCAAGCACCATGGTCTTGTAGCGGATGCGAGCTTCAACTGGAAGCCAGTGGAGAGAGCGGAGGAGCGGGGTGACGTGAGAGAACTTGGGAAGGTTGAACACCAGACGGGCTGCGGCGTTCTGGATGAGTTGTAGGGGTTTAATGGCACAGGCAGGGAGCCCAGCCAACAGCGAGTTGCAGTAATCCAGACGGGAGATGACAAGTGCCTGGATTAGGACCTGCGCCGCTTCCTGTGTGAGGCAGGGGCGTACTCTGCGGATGTTGTAGAGCATGAACCTACAGGAACAGGCCACCGCCTTGATGTTAGTTGAGAACGACAGGGTGTTGTCCAGGATCACGCCAAGGTTCTTAGAGCTCTGGGAGGAGGAAACAATGGAGTTGTCAACCGTGATGGCGAGATCATGGAACGGGCAGTCCTTCCCCGGGAGGAAGAGCAGCTCCGTCTTGCCGAGGTTCAGCTTGAGGTGGTGATCCGTCATCCACACTGATATGTCTGCCAGACATGCAGAGATGCGATTCGCCACCTGGTCATCAGAAGGGGGAAAGGAGAAGATTAATTGTGTGTCGTCTGCATAGCAATGATAGGAGAGACCATGTGAGGTTATGACAGAGCCAAGTGACTTGGTGTATAGCGAGAATAGGAGAGGGCCTAGAACAGAGCCCTGGGGGACACCAGTGGTGAGAGCGCGTGGCGAGGAGACAGATTCTCGCCACGCCACCTGGTAGGAGCGACCTGTCAGGTAGGACGCAATCCAAGCGTGGGCCGCACAGGAGATGCCCAACTCGGAGAGGGTGGAGAGGAGGATCTGATGGTTCACAGTGTCGAAGGCAGCCGATAGGTCTAGAAGGTTGAGAGCAGAGGAGAGAGAGTTAGCTTTAGCAGTGCGGAGCGCCTCCGTGATACAGAGAAGAGCAGTCTCAGTTGAATGACTAGTCTTGAAACCTGACTGATTTGGATCAAGAAGGTCATTCTGAGAGAGATAGCGGGAGAGCTGGCCAAGGACGGCACGTTCAAGAGTTTTGGAGAGAAAAGAAAGAAGGGATACTGGTCTGTAGTTGTTGACATCGGAGGGATCGAGTGTAGGTTTTTTCAGAAGGGGTGCAACTCTCGCTCTCTTGAAGACGGAAGGGACGTAGCCAGCGGTCAGGGATGAGTTGATGAGCGAGGTGAGAAGGTCTCCGGAAATGGTCTGGAGAAGAGAGGAGGGGATAGGGTCAAGCGGGCAGGTTGTTGGGCGGCCGGCCGTCACAAGAAGCGAGATTTCATCTGGAGAGAGAGGGGAGAAAGAGGTCAGAGCACAGGGTAGGGCAGTGTGAGCAGAACCAGCGGTGTCGTTTGACTTAGCAAACGAGGATCGGATGTCGTCGACCTTCTTTTCAAAATGGTTGACGAAGTCATCTGCAGAGAGGGAGGAGGGGGGAGGGGAGGAGGATTCAGGAGGGAGGAGAAGGTGGCAAAGAGCTTCCTAGGGTTAGAGGCAGATGCTTGGAATTTAGAGTGGAAGAAAGTGGCTTTAGCAGCAGAGACAGAGGAGGAAAATGTAGAGAGGAGGGAGTGAAAGGATGCCAGGTCCGCAGGGAGGCGAGTTTTCCTCCATTTCCGCTCGGCTGCCCGGAGCACTGTTCTGTGAGCTCGCAGTGAGTCGTCGAGCCACGGAGCGGGAGGGGAGGACCGAGCCGGCCTGGAGGATAGGGGACATAGAGAGTCAAAGGATGCAGAAAGGGAAGAGAGGAGGGTTGAGGAGGCAGAATCAGGAGATAGGTTGGAGAAGGTATGAGCAGAGGGAAGAGATGATAGGATGGAAGAGGAGAGAGTAGCGGGGGAGAGAGAGCGAAGGTTGGGACGAAGGTTGGGACGGCGCGATACCATCCGAGTAGGGGCAATATTATATTGCACACCCTTTAGTTCATGTAAAATCGTGTGAGATGAAAATGGACAAACTAAAGGGTGTGCAATGTGTAGGCCCACTGAGTGTACATTCTGAACCTTGTTTGAGCTCAGTATCAATGTTTATTGCAAAAGTAACAATGTTTATTACAGCAACAGAGGCAGGCAACTGACAGGTCAAGGCAGGCAGGAGTCGATAATCCAGAGTAGTGGGGCAAAGGTACAGGACGGCAGGCAGGCTCAGGTCAGGCAGAGGTTGGTAATCCAGAGTAGAGGCAAAGGTACAGGACGGCAGGCAGGCTCAGGTCAGGCAGAGGTTGGTAATCCAGAGTAGTGGGGCAAAGGTACAGGACGGCAGGCAGGCTCAGGTCAGACAGAGGTTGGTAATCCAGAGTAGTGGGGCAAAGGTACAGGACGGCAGGCAGGCTCAGGTCAGGCAGAGGTTGGTAATCCAGAGTAGTGGGGCAAAGGTACAGGACGGCAGGCAGGCTCAGGTCAGGCAGAGGTTGGTAATCCAGAGTAGTGGGGCAAAGGTACAGGACGGCAGGCAGGCTCAGGTCAGACAGAGGTTGGTAATCCAGAGTAGTGGGGCAAAGGTACAGGACGGCAGGCAGGCTCAGGTCAGGCAGAGGTTGGTAATCCAGAGTAGTGGGGCAAAGGTACAGGACGGCAGGCAGGCTCAGGTCAGACAGAGGTTGGTAATCCAGAGTAGAGGCAAAGGTACAGGACGGCAGGCAGGCTCAGGTCAGGCAGAGGTTGGTAATCCAGAGTAGTGGGGCAAAGGTACAGGACGGCAGGCAGGCTCAGGTCAGACAGAGGTTGGTAATCCAGAGTAGTGGGGCAAAGGTACAGGACGGCAGGCAGGCTCAGGTCAGGCAGAGGTTGGTAATCCAGAGTAGTGGGGCACAGGTACAGGACGGCAGGCAGGCTCAGGTCAGGCAGAGGTTGGTAATCCAGAGTAGTGGGGCAAAGGTACAGGACGGCAGGCAGGCTCAGGTCAGGCAGAGGTTGGTAATCCAGAGTAGTGGGGCAAAGGTACAGGACGGCAGGCAGGCTCAGGTCAGACAGAGGTTGGTAATCCAGAGTAGTGGGGCAAAGGTACAGGACGGCAGGCAGGCTCAGGTCAGGCAGAGGTTGGTAATCCAGAGTAGTGGGGCAAAGGTACAGGACGGCAGGCAGGCTCAGGTCAGACAGAGGTTGGTAATCCAGAGTAGAGGCAAAGGTACAGGACGGCAGGCAGGCTCAGGTCAGGCAGAGGTTGGTAATCCAGAGTAGTGGGGCAAAGGTACAGGACGGCAGGCAGGCTCAGGTCAGACAGAGGTTGGTAATCCAGAGTAGTGGGGCAAAGGTACAGGACGGCAGGCAGGCTCAGGTCAGGCAGAGGTTGGTAATCCAGAGTAGTGGGGCAAAGGTACAGGACGGCAGGCAGGCTCAGGTCAGGCAGAGGTTGGTAATCCAGAGTAGTGGGGCAAAGGTACAGGACGGCAGGCAGGCTCAGGTCAGACAGAGGTTGGTAATCCAGAGTAGTGGGGCAAAGGTACAGGACGGCAGGCAGGCTCAGGTCAGGCAGAGGTTGGTAATCCAGAGTAGAGGCAAAGGTACAGGACGGCAGGCAGGCTCAGGTCAGACAGAGGTTGGTATCATGCATCCTTTATTACAAATGCCAAGTCACTCACCCACCATTGCACCTTCTACCAAATGGTAGGTTGGACCTCACTTCATATACGTAGAAAGCTACATTAGTATATGTACATCTACAAAGCCCTTTGGGGTAAACTCCCTCTTCACCACCAGCCAACTTCTGTTTGGTAGCATCCGAACCGTTTGGGCTACAAACCAATGGGACCCCACTATAGAAAGATTCTGAGCAACATGATGGTGTTCTTGTAAAGGCCAAAATCAATATTTTTTTCTGCAAATTTTTGAATATACATTTTTTTAAATACCTAAATCAAATGGCTAAATGAGCCGTAGTATGACCATCTTAAACCATTTCCATATGTCACCTTTTCACCCCCCTCCCCCAACATCTTAAACTTTAAAGAATTATGCAATAAGGCCCGAGGGGGTGTGGTATATGGCCAATATACCACGGTTAACGGCTGTTCTCTGGCACGACGCAACTCAAAGTGCCTGGATACAGCACTTATCCATGGTATATTGGTCATGTACCACAAACCAGTGAGGTACCTTATTGCTGTTATAAACTGGTTACCAACGTAATTAGAGCAGTGAAAATAAATGTTTTTTCATACCCATGATATATGGCCTGATATACCATGGCAGTCAGAACCACCCAGTTTATAATCTGAAATAACTGTTTGGGCAGCACCAGTCTGACATAATTGCAGGAATATTTCAAGGATGCTTACTAGGCGAACACACAAGGCCATTAGAGTTTTGTTTATTTTAGAAAACAAAGACATGCTAATCACCAAAGGATGTTTGTTACATTCCGAGGGAGGGAGCTATGAATTAATTTAAAATGTTTATTTCCCTAAAACAGATATCAAACATAAATTAGCCATCAACACCTCATACAGCTTTATTTTGTTTGGCAACAGTTATCATTGATAAGAGAAGAAATATTCTTTAATTTCATGATTTAAATGTCATTATACAGTACAACCACCACCCTCTGATCTTTAGGCTGTCCATCTGTCCTTGGACAACCATGTATGACCGAGGTCTCCAATGAGAGGTCAGAGGTCACAGTGGTCAGAAGACATTCTCCATCTTGATCAGTTCTATTATCAACTGGATGGTCTTCTCATCTACGGGAGAGAGTAAAAGAGTAAACAATACCATTTACCACCACACAGTTAAACAACACACAGCACAATGTCATGAACACAAAAAATAAAAATGTTGCGGGCTTAGGAAGAGACGAAGGATGAGGAAGAAGGAAACAGAGAGGGATTCAAGATAAAAGGGAGGGGGAAAAGACAGAAAAAGGGTAGAATATTACCTTCTAGATTCATCCTTGGGTTCTCCAGCTTCTTCTCCAGTAGTGAGTCTATGAGCTTCCTCAGATGTTTAAAGATCACTCCGATCCTCACTGGGGCCTGGGAGAGAGAGAGGAGGACAGGGAGGAACAGAGATCAGACAGAGCCTTGCTTGTGACAGTATGCTCAACTACAAGGGTTTCCTGGACCTAGATTAAGGCTGCAGTCCAAACACAGTAATTTTAGCCCTCGCAATAGCCACTTTCCCTTGGGGGAATCCTCGTCAAAACCGGATGCAGTTTGATTGCCCTCTTAAGTGGAGGTCCAATTCACTAACGTTGCCCCCTCGGCCCTTGATTTAGCTTGAGGGAGCGAGTGAAGAACTTTGATCACTTGTGGGGTTGATGTGACACACACTTCAATGCAAACTGTAGTCACGTGTCAAATTGAATCAACATGGCTGAATTTTCGGCATGTCAGACAAAATTATGATGCTAGCTTGCTAAAAAATAATATATAGATGACATTGATTTTAGCTGTGGCAAATTGGCTTAGTCTCGTAGTGAGGACCCTATAAAAACGTAGTTAGCTTCATAAACATATTTTTGGGGAATTCAGAAATTTATTGGAATAAATCAACTATAATACTAGCTAGCCAGCTATGGGCAACTGTAGCTAGCTACCTGACAGGACTGCTAGCTAGCTGTTAGCTTACTAGGTACATTAATAGCTTTAGGTTGTTTGTTTTTAAACTCAATTTCAATATTTCCTCCAACAACGTTGCCTCTCCGATCAACACTCTTCCTCACTTGGGCAAGGGACATTTAAAGTACACTCGGATGTAATGATGTAAAACATCATTCAAGGGCTGAGGGTTTAGGGCCGAGGGCTGTCTACTTTGAATTTGGATTGTGGCCTAAGACTAGTATTGGACTATAGAGCACTTACAATGGAGATTCTCTATTGAGAAGTAATTTTATTTTTGATCTGGGTCTTGGAAACTGGCTACAAGAGTTTGATTTTCTTTCTCTTTGTGTATCACACTGTCTCTGCTGTGGCACTGACACACCACTCTAGTCATTCACGACACAGACATGTAATACAGCTGACCCAGATATGAACTCTGACCTGGAAGTGTATCCATCCATCCAGAGAGATGAGTCTCTCCCGGTGTTGTACGTCGATGTCCCCTCCAAACAGTAGCATGGGGAAGGGAGAGATCAGCGTCGTGTCCCGCAGGTAGATCTTAGAGTATTTTACCTGAGGGAGAGTCAAAATTAGATTTAAAAAATTAGCAACTTAATAGTATTTTACCTACAATTACACACAGTAAATTATTCTATTTAGGCCTACCTGGGAGTTAGATGTTGCCCTGGCCTAGCCACACCCTTGGTTAGGATTACAAGTAGGGAGAATTTGATCCTCTATCTCCAGTTAAGGGCACCTTCTACACCCAGTGAGTAATCGATTTCACCATAGAGATTACAGACGGGTAGATTGAATGATCATGGATCAATATATCTCTATGGGACCAACTGACCTTCTCCTGGAAGAGCAGCCAACCGCGTGTCTGCAGGCAGCGGTTGACAGAGGAGGGGTGGACTTGGGCCTTCCCCTGGGCAGTCTCCACAGAGCACGCCACCCGGTCCAGGACGTCCACAGAGGGAGTGTAGAGGATCCGCCCCACGCTGTCATACAGTCCTGCCGTCAGCACCGCGTTCAGGACACAGATCTGAGGCTTACCAAGGGGGGTGAGGGGAGCCTGGGGACCCCTGGGGTCAGACCGATCCCAGGAAGGTGGTCCTCGACCGGACCTGGAGGAACCAGAGAATCCAGCCTGGTCCATCATACGCATCAGCTCCTGTTTGATGTCCTGATGGAGAGGAGATCCAGGTTTAATGTCCTTACCAACCACTCTAAATGTCGTATGATCTCTTATAACTACTGTCACGGTGTACAGCAGTTGTACATGCTCAACAGGGTTGGGGTAAATTCAATTTCAACGGCCTCCCGAGTGACACAGTGGTCTAAGACACTGCATCGCAGTGCTAGCTGTGCCACTAGAGATTCTGGGTTGGAGTCCAGGCTCTGTCGCAGTCGGCTGCAACCGGGAGACCAATGGGGCGGCGCACAATTGTCCCAGCGTCGTCCGGGTTAGGGGAGGGTTTTGGCGGCAGGGTCCTTGTCCCGTCGCACACTAGCGACTCCTGTGGCGGGCCGGGCACAGTGCACACTGACACGGTCACGGTGTTTCCTCCGGGTTAAGTGGGCATTGTGTCAAGAAGCAGAACTCCCATACGGGAGTTGCAGCAATGAGACAAGACTGTAACTACCAATTGGATACCACGAAATTTCAATTCAGTCAATTCAAGAAGTAAACTGAAATTCGAAATTGACCCCAACCCTGACGCTCACTGTTAAAGCATATCAGATGAGCAAACCATACACACAAGTTAGAAAATAGAGTACCTCTATGGTGATGAGGGCGGTACGGTTCAGGAAGTATTTCCTGCAGTAGGCCATTTCGGCTCGATATCCCTCACTGCGTATGTTCTTCCACCTGTTAGCAGAACAATACCATTAGAGAACAGAAACCAAGATGGTGGCTGAGCCATTAAAATGGCACAGGAACAATCAACTTCTTCAGGGTTAGGCTATGTGTCATTGCTTTAAAAAAATGTATTAGGCACAACATGGAATAAAATGTATTGAAACAGAGAGGGACTAGGTGAACTTGACCAAGAAACACATGTTTTCTTTACTGTCGCAAAACAATTTGCTGCCACGTGCCCAACTGAACATGACCCTGAATTATCCATCTCAGATTTTGGTCATTCATACTCTTGAAAAGAGATGCACCTACCCCAGGTAAGCATTGTAGATAGTCAGGTGATCTGAGTTGGCTACAGCCAGGGCAGCTTTAGCCAGGTTAGCCTGATCCTTCTGGTTCATGGGTGTGGCAAAGGGAGACTTCTCCGAGATCGCTGCTGCTATAGTTGCCTGCAATACAATTACATTCAGTCATTATGGAAATTAGATTTATCCTTTAAAGCTAGAATCCTTAGTTGCTACATCTATTTTTGGACTTAAAAATAAATTATATATACCCATTTATTCTTGAAGAAAATAACTTCTCAATGCCCCATGAGCTTAGTTCAACTGTCGTACCCCATCAGTACCCAAAGTATAAGCTTGTTTTACTCCAATATTTGTAAACAATGTTAAATGTAAACAAACACTGTATAGCCTGAAAACATGGTTAAAACTATAATTTTGATATCATGGATGGTCAATCCATAGCTCTTGTCTATGAATTTGAGAGTGGTTAAATTCCTCCAGGCCCACCCCTCAGCTTTTTACCAAGACACAGGCGGGGTGACTGCTTTGTTCTTGTTTCAATTAAGGATTCTAGCTTTAACTAGGTGAGTCCCATTTCACATGGTTGATTGCTGATTTTGCCAGCAGCTAATATAATACAATGCTAATTCAAAAATGTATGACACCCCACATGGACTGTAACTTACAATGGGGTCCAGGCAGCCCAAGATGGCACCAAAGATGAGCATCTTGCCGATCTTGACGTTGACAGGCAAGGTGGCGAGATGGTGACCCAGCGGGGTGAGGGCGTGGCCCTCCGGTATACACGCTCCGATCCTCCGGAGCAGGCACACGGCGTTACTCACAGACTGGGGCTGGGGCGCGTCTAGGGCTCGACACAGGAACTCCTCTGGAGAGCCATACTCACATTTCTGTACAGGGGACAGAGACGGAACAGTGATGGTTAGGGTGGTTTACAGTGGTTGGGGTGGTTTACAGTGGTTACGGTGGTTGGGGTGGTTTACAGTGGTTGGGGTGGTTTACAGTGGTTGGGGTGGTTTACAGTGGTTGGGGTGGTTTACGGTGGTTGGGGTGGTTTACGGTGGTTGGGGTGGTTTACAGTGGTTGGGGTGGTTTACGGTGGTTGGGGTGGTTTACAGTGGTTGGGGTGGTTTACAGTGGTTGCGGTGGTTTACAGTGGTTGCGGTGGTTTACAGTGGTTGCGGTGGTTTACAGTGGTTGGGGTGGTTTACAGTGGTTGCGGTGGTTTACAGTGGTTGCGGTGGTTTACAGTGGTTGGGGTGGTTTACAGTGGTTGGGGTGGTTTACAGTGGTTGGGGTGGTTTACAGTGGTTGGGGTGGTTTAAAGTGGTTGGGGTGGTTTACAGTGGTTGCGGTGGTTTACAGTGGTTGCGGTGTTTTACAGTGGTTACGGTGGTTGCGGTGGTTTACAGTGGTTACGGTGGTTTACAGTGGTTACGGTGGTTGCGGTGGTTTACAGTGGTTGCGGTGGTTTACAGTGGTTACGGTGGTTTACAGTGATTGGGGTGGTTTACAGTGGTAACGGTGGTTTACAGTGATTGGGGTGGTTTACAGTGGTTACGGTGGTTTACAGTGGTTACGGTGGTTTACAGTGGTTAGGGTGGTTACGGTGGTTTACAGTGGTTACGGTGGTTTACAGTGGTTACGGTGGTTTACAGTGGTTTACAGTGGCTACGGTGGTTTACAGTGGTTACGGTGGTTGGGGTGGTTTACAGTGGTTACGGTGGTTTACAGTGGTTACGGTGGTTGGGGTGGTTTACAGTGATTGAGGTGGTTTACAGTGGTTACGGTGGTTTACAGTGGTTACGGTGGTTTACAGTGGTTAGGGTGGTTTACAGTGGTTACGGTGGTTTACAGTGGTTACGGTGGTTTACAGTGGTTACGGTGGTTTACAGTGGTTAGGGTGGTTATGGTGTTTTACAGTGGTTGCGGTGGTTTACAGTGGTTACGTTGATTTACAGTGATTACGGTGGTTTACAGTGGTTACGGTGGTTTACAGTGGTTACGGTGGTTAGGGTGGTTTACAGTGGTTACGGTGGTTTACAGTGGTTACGGTGGTTTACAGTGGTTACGGTGGTTTACAGTGGTTACGGTGGTAGGGGTGGTTTACAGTGGTTACGGTGGTTTACAGTGATTGGGGTGGTTTACAGTGGTTACGGTGGTTGGGGTGGTTTACAGTGGTTACGGTGGTTTACAGTGGTTATGGTGGTTTACAGTGGTTAGGGTGGTTACGGTGGTTGACAGTGGTTACGGTGGTTGACAGTGGTTACGGTGGTTTACAGTGGTTACGGTGGTTTACAGTGGTTACGGTGGTTTACAGTGGTTACGGTGGTTGGGGTGGTTACGGTGGTTTACAGTGATTACGGTGGTTTACAGTGGTTAGGGTGGTTACGGTGGTTTACAGTGGTTACGGTGGTTTACAGTGGTTACGGTGGTTTACAGTGGATAGGGTGGTTACGGTGGTTTACAGTGGTTATGGTGGTTGAGGTGGTTTACAGTGGTTACGGTGGTTGGGGTGGTTACAGTGTTTGGGGTGGTTACGGTGGTTGGGGTGGTTGCGGTGGTTACGGTGGTTGGAGTGGTTTACAGTGGATACGGTGGTTTACAGTGGTTACGGTGGTTTACAGTGGTTACAGTGGTTACGGTGGTTTACAGTGATTGGGGTGGTTTACAGTGGTTACGGTGGTTTCCAGTGGTTTATGGTGGTTGGGGTGGTTACGGTGGTTTACAGTGGTTACGGTGGTTTACAGTGGTTGGGGTGGTTACGGTGGTTGGGGTGGTTTACAGTGGTTACGGTGGTTGGGGTGGTTTACAGTGGTTACGGTGGTTTACAGTGATTGGGGTGGTTTACAGTGGTTACGGTGGTTTACAGTGGTTACGGTGGTTTACAGTGGTTACGGTGGTTTACAGTGATTACGGTGGTTTGCAGTGGTTGGGGTGGTTACGGTGGTTGGGGTGGTTTACAGTGGTTACGGTGGTTTACAGTGGTTACGGTGGTTTACAGTGGTTGGGGTGGTTTACAGTGTTTGGGGTGGTTACGTTGGTTTGGGGTGGTTACGGTGGGAACGGTGGTTCGGGGTGGTTAACAGTGGTTAAGGTGGTTTACAGTGGTTACGGTGGTGTACAGTGGTTACGGTGGTTGGGGTGGTTTACAGTGGTTATGGTGGTTTACAGTGGTTGGGGTGGTTTACAGTGGTTACGGTGGTTGGGGTGGTTTACAGTGGTTGGGGTGGTTTACAGTGGTTACGGTGGTTGGGGTGGTTTACAGTGGTTGGGGTGGTTTACAGTGTTTGGGGTGGTTACGGTGGTTTGGGGTGGTTACGGTGGGAACGGTGGTTTGGGGTGGTTTACAGTGGTTGGGGTGGTTTACAGTGTTTGGGGTGGTTACGGTGGTTTGGGGTGGTTACGGTGGGAACGGTGGTTTGGGGTGGTTACGGTGGTTGGTGTGGTTACGGTGGTTACATTGAGATTGCCATCTATTTTTCAAGTGAGCCCTGTGAGTGGATTGTTCCTGTGTCTATTATGAAGAATATCTAAGAATAATTAAGCAATAAGGCACCTTGGAGGGAGGTTGTGGTAAATAGACAAATATACCACAGCTTAGGGCTGTTCTTAGGCACAGTCCTTAGCTGTGGTATATTGGCCATTTACCACAAACCCCAGCTGCCTTATTGCTATTATAATGTAATTAGAGCTGTAAAAATAAATGTTTTGTCATACCCGTGGTATACGGTCTGATATACCACGGCTGTCAGCCAATCACCATTCAGGGCACGAACCACCCTGTTTACAGTTGTCAGTGTACCATGATATGAAGACACAGCTCCTCCAGTGGAACCCTCAGTATCTCTGGTATGGAGTAATCCATGAAAGCCTGAAACCTGTTACATAGAAGAACATTCACAATCAGGCTGTAACTTGTGTAGCTGCTGACCTCAGATAAGGCAGTAGAGGTATTTGTGTCATAGACAGCAACTTGTTCTGTGATTGAGAGGGGAGGGGCTGACCTGAATTTGGGGTACAGGCGGAAGCAGAAGCCGTCCCGCACGCGTCCTGCCCTGCCTTGCCTCTGGAGGGCGCTGGCCTTGCTGACAAACGTCTCCACCAGGGAACTCATCTGGCTACTCTCATGGTACTTGTTTTCTTTGGTCTTTCCGGTATCAATAACGAACACAACATCAGGTATTGTTACTCCAGTTTCCGCTATGTTTGTGGACAGCACAATCTAAAATAGGGTAGACAGGGTAATAAAAATTAGTTTTTCACTTTTGTTAATTCATAGCAATATGTATCTCAGTTCATCACTGCACTAAACAAAGAAACCCCAGTACCTTTCTAACTCCAGTAGGGGGCACTGTAAATGCAGCAGCCTGGTCCTTAGATGACAGTGTGGAGTGCAGGGCTACCAGTTTGTACCTGGACAGTGAGACATAAACCAATCTCTTTATGACAGCTAAAACCTTTGCTACAACAAAATAGTTTATAAATTCATTTAGAAATTGCTAGCACGCAAGATGGTATTCTTCTCAGGATGACATGGTCAGTGAAGACTATAACTCACCTGTCTTTGCCACGGAACCTCTTGTCTGTGGAGAGCAGGTCATAAAGCTGTTGGATGTGGGCCAGACCTGGGAGGAACACCAGAACAGCTCCATCCACCACTGCAAACTGAGGAGACTTATCTGGGGGAAGGGGAAAAAATATTACAGTTGGCGCAACACCAATCAATCAATCAACATCTAAATTGCCCCAACATGTAGTACAGCCATATCAACAACCATAAACCAAATATAAACTGGTCTAACTCTCCAGTCTCCAGCTCTCTCCACGTCCTCACACTGGGCTGAATGAACCCGAAACTCTGTCCAGGAGCTGTGTATTTACCCAGGTAGTCGAGCAAGTCCAGGACCAGTTCCATGTTGATTTTGTTGGGGTTCATGTACTGCAGGGCGTGGCGGGTCCGGCTGCTGAAGTGGTCGAGGTCAGGACCCAGGTCCCAGCCAGAGCCTGAGTCTTTCACTATAAACTCCTGGAGAACACACACAAAACACCATGAGTTACGTATTGGTTCCTGTTCACTGTAATGCACCACATGGATCTGAGGCATTTACAATAGTGTAGAATAGGATAGCACACAGCACAATGATTCAGTATAGTTTAAGAAATAAGGCATGTCTACAGTGTTTTCAGAGACGAGTCAGTAATCAAGCTGACCCTGAGACCCAATGCAGCAGGTAGGTACTATCACCAGGCCCCTCAATCCCAAAGATCTCACCCCTCTGTCACACCCCCTCTCACCTGGTGCTGCATGCTCTTCCCTCCTTTCTGCGTGAAGTTGATGTTGACCTCCTCCTCCTCCTCCAGGATCTTCTGGCTGTATTCAGAGTCCTTCTCCAGAACATAGCCTGTCTCCTCCACTATGTCCTCCAGATGGAACACCTGACAATAGAGGTGCAACAAAGCACTTCAGAACCACAGAAATATAATCACTTTCCGCTTTATTGCCACGGGGACACTCAAAATGGCTGACCAGTCCACCCATTATGACATTTTATTTCACCTTTCTATTCATTTTAATGATATGGTCAGAACACATCAGGACAACACCATACAGCACAATACAACAGAATATCTGAGAGACACACTGTAACAATAATCTAATACATCGATCGCTGAAATAACATTTTATATCAGGACAACCACAAGTTGTATGATACAAATAACATCCTTTTTGGCACTTAGACAGACTAGGACAGGAATATAATTCACTTGTGATGGAAAATACAATTTAAACAGAAAATACAGTTCATATTTTCATATCTGTGAACTATAGGGAAATGAAAAGTTCCCGACATCTAACCTCGACAGGGAAGGTTCTGCCAGGGATGTTGACTATAGGACAGCGGTTGAAGTAGGCAGCGAACTTATCACAGTCAACCGTGGCGCTCATCATGACCAGGTGCAGGTTGGACCGTTTCTGGACCACATCCTTCAGGATGGTCAGCAGGAAATCAGACTGGACGCTGCGTTCATGGACCTAGAATGGATGGGACAGACAGCGTGTTTGATGGGATCGGTTTGAGCAAGGCAAGGCAAGGCGCAGCATAGTTTATTTTGGTTATTTGGCACGCAGGGTAATATGTAGATTAGTAAGTCTGCCCAGTTTGGCTGCAATGTAGTTGATCTGAAACATGCACAGACTGAAGTGTGAGAGTCTGACCGAACCCTAGGCACAGTGGGCAGTGTGTAAGAGGTCAGGTGTCAGGACTAGAGTTTTTACAGATCCACCTGGACACAAATACCACAGACGCAATCGGGAACCGAGCGGGTCCAGATCTAGAATTCAAAATAATTTCACAGGTCTGTGTCAGATCTGTTATGATTGTCATGGGTCAAATCAAATCAAATTGTATTAGTTACATGTGCCAAATACAACAGTGAAATGCTTACTTATGAGCCCCTAACCAACAATGCAATTAAAAAAAATAAGAGTAAGAATAAGAAATAAAAAGTAACAAGTAATTAAAGAGCAGTAGTAAAATAACAATAGCGAGACTACATACAAGGGGTACCGGTACAGAGTCAATGTGCGGGGGCACCGGTTAGTTGAGGTAATATGTACATGTAGGTGGAGTTATTCAAGTGACTATGCATAGATGATAACAGATGATATGGCTTGGGGGTAGGAGCTGTTTAGAAGCTTCTTGGACTTGGCACTCCGGTACCGCTTGCCCTGCGGAAGCAGAAAGAACAGTCTATGACTAGGGTGGCTGGAGTCTTTGACAACTTTTAGGGCCTTCCTCTGACACCGCCTGGTGTAGAGGTCCTGGATGGCAGAAAACTTGGCCCCAGTGATGTACTGGGCCGTTCGCACTACCCTCTGTAGTGCCTTGCAGTCGGAAGCCACGCAGTTGCCATACCAGGCAATGATGCAACCAGTCAGGAGGCTCTCGATGGTGCAGCTGTAGAACCTTTTGAGGATCTAAAGACACATGCCAAATCTTTTCAGTCTCCTGAGGGGGAATAGGTTTTGTCATGCCCGCTTCACAACGGTCTTGGTATGCTTGGACCATGTTAGTTTGTTGGTGATGTGGACACCAAGGAACTTGAAGCTCTCAACCTGCTCCACTACAGCCCCGTCGATGAGAATGGTGGCGAGCTCTGTCCTCTTTTTCCTGTAGTCCACAATCATCTCCTTTGTCTTGATCACATTGAGGGAGAGGTTGTTGTCCTGGCACCACACAGCCAGGTCTCTGACCTCCTCCCTATAGGCTCTCGTCGCTGATCACTGTTGTGTCATCGGCAAACTTAATGTTGGAGTCGTGCCTGGCCGTGCAGTCATGAGTGAACAGGGAGTACAGGAGGGGACTGAGCACGCACCCCTGAGGGGCCCCCGTGTTGAGGATCAGCGTGGCGGATGTGTTGTTACCTACCCTTACCACCTGGAGGCAGCCCGTCAGGAAGTCCAGGATCCAGTTGCAGAGGGACGTATTAAGCACCAGGGTCCTGAGCTTAGTGATGAGCTTTGAGGGCACTATGGTGTTGAACGCTGAGCTGTAGTCAATGAATAGCATTCTCACGTGTTCCTTTTGTCCAGGTGGGAAGGGCAGTGTGGAGTGCAATCAATATTGCATCATCTGTGGATCTGTTAGGGCAGTATGCAAATTGGAGTGGGTCTAGTCTCTGGGATAATGGTGTTGATGTGAGCCATGATCAGCCTTTCAAAGCCCTTCATGGCTACAGACGTGAGTGCTATGGGTCGGTGGTCATTTAGGCAGGTTACCTTTGTGTTCTTGGACACAAGGACTATGGTGCTCTGCTTAAAACATGTTGGTATTACAGACTCAGACAGGGATAGGTTGAAAATGTCAGTGAAGACACTTGCCAGTTGGTCAGCGTATGCTTGCAGTACATGTCTTGGTAATCAGTCTGGCCCTGCGGCCTTGTGAATGTTGACCTGTTTAAAGGTCTTACATCGGCTGCGGAGAGCGTGATTACACAGTCTTCCGGCAACAGCTGGTGCTCTCATGCATGTTTCAGTATTATTTTCCTCGAAGCGAGCATAGAAGTAGTTTAGCTCGTCTGGTAGGCCTGTGTCACTGGGCAGCTCTTGGCTGTGCTTCCCTTTGTAGTCTGTAATAGTTTGCAGGCCCCGTCACATCCGACGAGCGTCAGAGCCGGTGTAGTACGATTCAGTCTTAGTCCTGTATTGACGATTTGCCTGTTTGATGGTTCGTCGGAGGGCATAGCGGGATTTATTATAAGCTCCCGGGTTAGAGTCCTGCTCCTTAAAAGTGGCAGCTCTAGCCATTAGCTCAGTGTGGATGCTGCCTGTAATCCATGGCTTCTGGTTGGGGTATGTATGTACGTACAGTCACTGTGGGGACGACATCATCAATGCACTTATTGATGGAGCCAATTGTGTTATATTCTCCTACATTCAATTCACATTTACACAAACTTCAGAGTGTTTTCTTTCAAATGGTACCAAGAATATGCATATCCTTGATTCTGTGCCTGAGCTACAGGCAGTTAGATTTGGGTTTGTCTTCAGGCGGAAATAAAAAAAAATAGGGGGTAGCTCTAAGAGGTTTAACATAATCACTAGTAAACTACACATGATTGATGATATTACTAGTTTATCTAGCTTGTCCTGCGTTGCATATAATCGATGCGGTGCCTGTTTATTTCTCATCGAATCACAGCCTACTTCGCCAAATGGGTGATTATTTAACAAGCGCATTCGCGAAAAAAGCACTGTCGTTGCACCAATGTGTAAACATCAATGCCCTTCTTTAAAATCAATACACAAGTATATATTGTTAAACCTGCATATTGTGTTAATATTGCCTGCTAACACGAATTTCTTTTAACTGGGGAAATTGTCTTGCGTTCCGTGCAAGCAGTCATGGTATATGCAGCAGTTTGGGCCGCCTGGCTCGTTGCGAACTGTGTGAAGACCATTTAATCCTAATAAAGACCATAATTAATTTGCCAGAATTGTACAGAATTATGACATAACATTTAAGGTTCTGCAACGTAACAGCAATATTTAGACTTAGGGATGCCACCCGTTAGACAAAATACGGAACGGTTCCGTATTTCACCGAAAGAATAAACGTTTTGTTTTCGAAATGATAGGTCATTATTATGGTCAAATCTGGAAACTAAAGGCTCGTATTTCTGTGTGCTATTATGTTATAATTAAGTCTATGATTTGATAGAGCAGTCTGACTGAGCCGTGGTAGGCAGGAGCAGGCTCGTAAGCATTCATTCAAACATCACTTTTGTGCGTTTGCCAGCAGCTCTTCGCTGTGCTTCAAGCATTGAGCTGTTTATGACTTCAAGCCTATCAACTTCCGAGATTAGGCTGGTGTAACTAATGTGAAATGGCTAGCTAGTTAGCTCGGTGCGCGCTAATAGCGTTTCAATCGGTGACGTCACTCGCTCTGAAACCTTGAAGTAGTTGTTCCCCTTGCTCTGCAAGGGACGTGGCTTTTGTGTAGCGATGGGTAACGACGCTTCGAGGGTGGCTGTTGTCGATGTGTTCCTGGTTCGAGCCCAGGTAGGGGCGAGGAGAGGGACGGAAGCATGATTCACAATATACACTGCATTTGGGAAAGAATTCAGACCCCATGACGTTTTTCACATTTTGTTACTTTACAGCTGTAAGGCTGTAATCGCTGCCAAAAGGTGCTTCAACAAAGTACTTTTTACAAAGTACAAAGTAAAGGGTCTGAATACTTATGTAAATGTTATATTTCAGTCCATGTTTTTTTATACATTTGTAAAAATGTATGAAACCTGTTTTTGCTTTGTCATTATATAGGGTATTGCGTATAGATTGAGAGGGTATTGCGTATAGATTGAGAGGGTATTGCGTATAGATTGAGAGGGTATTGCGTATAGATTGAGAGGGTATTGCGTATAGATTGAGAGGGTATTGCGTATAGATTGAGAGGGTATTGAGTATAGATTGAGAGGGTATTGTGTGCGTATAGATTGAGAGATGTATAGATTAAATCTATTTCTAGATTGAGAGTATTATGGCTGATTGAAGGGTAGATTAACGTATAGATTGAAGGGTATTGCGTATAGATTGAGAAAACGTATAGATTCAGATTGAGAGTCGTATAGATTGAGAGGGTATTGCGTATAGATTGAGAGGGTATTGTGTATAGATTGAGAGGGTATTGTGTAAAAAATCAAGGACTCTGAGTTCTTTCCGAATGCAGAGTGTATATTGTGAATCACCCATAAGTTTGAAAATAATCTTATATGATTTCTAGGCCATATGACCCAGTCCTAAGAATATGGTCATTCAGTAGACATAAGGAAAGAGTAACTCAGTGAACATATGGTACAGAAGACCAAGTCACGCTGTTCAATGAGGAACATCGGAATTTCAGATCAACTGACTGAATTGAAATGAAGGGTTTGACTACAACCCCGAATCAATGCATGACATAAGGAGAGCTGAGCAACTCATGGTTCAGTTTAAACTGAACAGATCTTGAATCAGTTAAACATTGTCATCACGTCTTTCTCTCACCACAGGAGTTGTCAGAGTATGAAACATGAACATGGAGTTTGACCCTCCCATTGAAATCAAAACCAGCTGTTGGTGAGGGACTTAAAAGGGTCAATCAGCAGTTGCTACATCCATTTCCAGAGTTCTAAATTAATGATACGTACCCATTGATTCATGAAGAACATAACTTCTCAATGCCTCATGAGCTGCCACACTCCATGTTAGTAAACAACGTAAATGTAAACAAACCATAATAAGCCTGAAAAACACACATCCATAGTTTTATGAATTTATGAGTGGTTACATCCCCACCCATCAGCTTTTTTACCGAAACAGTGGCAGGGAGTGCACTTCGTTATCGTTTCTGTTTTGAGTAGAGGTCGACCGATTAATCGGAATGGCCAATTAATTAGGGCCGATTTCAAGTCATCATAATCGGAAATCTGTATTTTTGGACGCAGATTTTAAAAAATAATATTTTTTTACAACTTTATTTAACTAGGCAAGTCAGTTAAGAACACATTCTTATTTTCAATGACGGCCTAGGAAAGGTGGGTTAACTGCCTTGTTCAGAGGCAGAACGACAGATTTTTACCTCGTCAGCTCAGGGATTCAATCTTGCAGCCTTACGGTTAACTAGTCCAACGCTCTAACCACCTGCCTCACGAGAAGACTGCCTGTTACGCAAATGCAGTAAGAAGCCAAGGTAAGTTGCTAGTTAGCATTAAACTTATCTTATAAAAAAAATCAATCAATCAATAATAATTCATAGTTAACTACACATGGTTGATATTTTTCTAGTTTATGTAGCGTGTCCTGCGTTGCATATAATCAATGCAACGCAGGGGGATGATTTGACAAAAGCACATTTGCTAAAAAATACCGAACGGTTCTGTATTTCACTGAAATAAACGTTTTGTTTTCGGATTCGACCATATTAATGACCAAAGGCTTGTATTTTTGTGTGTTATTATGTTAGAATTAAGTCTATGATTTGATATTTGATAGAGCAGTCTGACTGAGCGATCGTAGGCAGCAGCAGGCTCGTAAGCATTCATTCAAACAGCACTTTTGTGCGTTTTTCCAGCAGCTCTTCGCAAGCACAGCATTGTTTATGACTTCAAGCCTATCAACTCCCGAGATTAGGCGGGTGTAACGGATGTGAAATGTCTAGCTAGTTAGTGGAGTGCGCGCTAATAGCGTTTCAAACATCACTCGCTCTGAGACTTGGAGTGGTTGTTCCCCTTGCCCTGCAAGGGCCGTGGCATCTGTGGCGCGATGGGTAACGCTGCTT
This sequence comes from Oncorhynchus masou masou, assembly GCF_036934945.1. Lineage (NCBI taxonomy): Eukaryota > Metazoa > Chordata > Actinopteri > Salmoniformes > Salmonidae > Oncorhynchus > Oncorhynchus masou. Next base: position 14,890,535 of record NC_088222.1, read on the forward strand.
CGAGGGTGGTTGTTGTCGATGTGTTCCTGGTTCGAGCCCAGGTAGGGGCGAGGAGAGGGACGGAAGCTATACTGTTACACTGGCAATGCTATAGTGTCTATAAGAACATCCAATAGTTAAAGGTATATGAAATACAAATGGTATAGAGAGAAATAGTCCTATAAATACTATATTAACTACAACCTAAAATCTCTTACCTTGGAATATTGAAGTCTCATGTTAAAAAGGAGCCACCAACTTTCATATGTTCTCATGTTCTGAGCAAGAAACTTAAACGATAGCTTTTTTACATGGCAAATATATTGCACTTCTACTTTCTTCTCCAACACTTTGTTTTTGCATTATTTAAACCAAATTTAACATGTTTCATTATTTACTTGAGGCTAAATGGATTTTTATTCCTGTATTATATAAAGTTAAAATAAGTGTTCATTCAGTATTGTTGTAATTATCATCATTACAAACAAAAAAACACATACACACACACACACACAAAAAAAAAAAGAAATCGGCCAATTAACCAGTATCGGCTTTTTTTGATCCTCCAATAAATCGGTATTGGCGGTGAAAAAAAATCATAATCGGTTAACCTCTAGTTGACACCCCTACTCTTACGATAAGTGCCATGGGATCTTTAGTGACCACAGAGAGTCAGGACACCCGTTTAATGTCCCACCCAAAGACGGCACCCTACACAGGGCAATATCCCCAATCACTGCCATGGGGCATTGGGCTATTTTTTAGACCAGAGGAAAGTGTGCCTCCTACGGCTCTTCAACACCACTTCCAGCAGCATCTAGTCTCCCATCCAGGGACTGACCAGGACCAACCCTGCTTAGCTTCAGAAGCAAGCCAGCAGTGTGATGCAGGGCGGTATGCTGCTGGTAAAGTATCTTAAACAATTAAATAGAGGCCTCCTTAGTGTCCCAGCGGTCTAAGGCACTGCATCGGCCGTGATCGGGAGTCCCATTCGGCGGCACACAATTGGCCCATCGTCGTCCGGGTTAGGTTAGGGTTAGGCCGAGGGTGCTTTACTTGGCCAGGGGCCTGCAGGCTGACCTCTGTCGTCAGTTGAACGGTGTTTCCTCCGACACATTGGTGCGGCTGGCTTCCAGGTTAAGCAGGCGGGTGTTAAGAAGTGCGGCTAGGCGGGTCATGTTTCGGAGGACGCATGACTCGATCTTCGCCTCCCGAGCCAGTTGGGGAATTGCAGCGACGAGACAAGATCCAAATTGGGGAGAAACAGGGGGTAAAATACACAAAAGAACATATATAAATAACAATAACTACCTCGTCCACTATGATGTGGGTCAGAGAGCTGAGCATGTGGTCCTGCTGCAGCTTCCTGAGGAGAACCCCGGTGGTGCAGTACAGAAGACGGGTCGAGTCTGAAGACCTGTTCTCCATCCGGATCTGGTACCCGCACAGCGACGACTGAAACATCAACATTGTAAACAAGTAATAGAAAATACCTTCATCAAATGTGTTGCATTCAACTCTTCCCTTACCCAACCCTTTTTGAGGCACCCTATATATCCTAAACCACACAAAACCACCTAACGTAACCCTTTAACCACCCCAACCTACATGTAACTTATTGTTGTCAAGCTCAATCCAATCTCAAACCACCTAAACACTTCCAGCAGCCCATCACACATTCCCTCTAACCTTGGATCCAGGCCCGTCGTCACAGCCCAGCTCCTGAGACACCCTGCTGGCCAGACTCATGGCAGAGATCCTGCGTGGCTGGGTGACCACTATGTTACAGGGCTGTGCAGCAGCTCCCCCAGTCAGAAGCTCCTCTAGGATAAACTGGGGGATCTGGGTACTCTTCCCACTGCCTGTCTCCCCCGCTACCACCACCACACGGTTGCGTCGCAGAGCCTCCATAACCCGCACGCGGTGCTGGAACACCGGGAGCTGCTCTCTGTCCGTCTGTAGAGTTTATAAACATTTAGTAAAGTGTCACTCCACAATATTACAACTATTGATAAGACATTAAAACTGGTTAAAAATAGATTAAAAACATTACAGACCTGTAACCGCCTGGACAGGGCCGAGCCACGAAGCTTCAGAAGAAGGGCCCGAGCCGCCACCTCTGCAACCCCACCACCTCTCTCCTTCGGGGTAATGGTTTTCCCTGGGTCCTCCTCTTCCTCCAGGTTGGCCAGGCTCTCCCAGTCATCCTCGAGCTCGTCCCCAGCTCCCTGCAGCCCTGGCTGGGGAGAAGGACACTTCTTCTGGGGTTGCTGCTGCTTCAGCCGGGTCAGCAGTCGGGTGATAAACTGGTCTCGGGGTTTGTTGATGGCTGTGCGGAGCTCCTCCTCCTCTGCCTGTTCGCTGTCCCGCCACTCCAGCCACACCTCGCGGTACGTGGGAGGGATCAACATATGGACTGACTTGGATGGTGAGAGAGCAAGAGAGAGAGACAGAGAGAAATAGAGACAGAGAGTGAGAGAGACACACACAGATAGAAAGGCAGACAGAGAGAGACCGACAGACACACAGACAGAGAGAGCGAGAGAAAGAGAGAGACAGACAGAGAAATAAAGAGAGAGACACAGAGAGCGAGAGACAGACAGAGACACAGGTTACAGTTATTGGAATGTAAAACAGCATCAGAAACACACCTGACCCTAGTTGAGGTTACATACAGTATGAACTCACCTGTCCTTTACATAGGTTGTAGATGGCCAGTGTTGCACCCAGGTGCTGAGCCTGCATGCCGTCCTCAGTGAGAATATTGGGACAAACCTCCAAAACATCATCCAGTCTCTGAACACGAACCCTGGGAGAAACAATACCAGTCTTACTGTGAGACGAAACTTATAACACATCATACACTGTCTAAGTCTGGCTGACACCAAACTCCAAGTCTTCACCACTTGGAAAGACTCCTTGATGTTGCAGGCACGATAATGAAGGAGGCTGTGATTTTTTACTGGTTGGTTCTCCTCTGTGTCTTTCTCACTCAAAGCCCACACAGACAACCACACACAGCCCCTGAGACCCACTGCCCCTAACCCAGATTCGTTCTTTCAAACTTTTTTTCTTCCCTGGGGGTTGAGACCTCACGGAAGTGGGCGGCACTTAGGGGCTGTGTGTGGCTGTATCAGGGTTAGGGGGTGGCGCTCAGGGGCTGTGTGTGGTTGTATCAGGGTTAGGGGGTGGCTCTCAGAGGTTGTGTGGTTGTATCAGGGTTAGGGGGTGGCGCTCAAGGGCTGTGTGTGGTTGTATCAGGGTTAGGGGGTGGCTCTCAGAGGCTGTGTGGTTGTATCGGGGTTAGGGGGTGGCGCTCAAGGGCTTTGTGTGGTTGTTCATGTGGTTGTGTGTGAATTCTCCATTTAAAACAGACTCCTGTCCAGACCAGTGTGTCAGCTCTCCCTGGCTGTCTACCATGTCAGCCAGGCTAAAACTGTCCATCTTCCAAACTATCCCTGGAGGATAACAGATTGCAGAAAACGGATGTACAGCTTCTCTGACTATCAATTTTAAGGTAAATTTCATTTTAAAGCAGCTAATTCAGTAAAATAAACTGAAATTCCAACTCAATGAAAACTCATTGAAAAAGCAGTTGACTGAATGAAATGGCATTGACCACAAGCCTGCGGACAACTTTAACAACATGCCAGAGATCCTGAGATTGGATCCAATCACTCACCTGCACTTCCAGTATCTCCCAGCAGCAACCTTCTGGAAGGAGGGAGCAGGGCTCTTCGGGAGGTTCTTCCTGACCCAGTCAATCAGGAACTGTTTGGGGGACTTGCCGGTCCAGCTTCGAGCCGTGTAGTCAAAGTTACGGATGTCTTTAGGCTCATTATTTTTCGCTGCTAAGGAGACAGAAATAAATATGATGTTTTAATACGAAACCTCAGTAACACAGTCAGTTATACTGTACTGTGTAGGATTTTACTACACAACTTAGTATGCATTTGAACACTCACATACAACTGCCATGCACTATTGTTTAGAATAAGTACAGATACAGTGCATCATATACTCAGTTGACACCACAGGAGGCTGGTGGTGCCTTAATTGGGGAGGACGGACTCCTGGTAATGGCTGGAGCGGAATAAGTGGAATGGAATCACCAACATCAAACACATGATTTCCATGTATTTGATGCCATTCCATTTGCTCCGTCCCTGCCATTATTATGAGCTGTCCTCCCCTCAGATTGACCAAACAAAGATATTTGGTCAACCCATACCTACTTTTCTCTGCGGGAGGGGGCGTTTCCTTTTCAGCTTGTTCAAACAGGCCGAATGCCAGTTCTTCCTTGCCCTCAGTTGGAGCAGGTGGTTTCTTCTCCTCGATTTTGGGCGTGTCTACAACTTTTATCACTGTGTTGAACATAGGATGGGATTCTAGTGGCTTCATCTCTAAAATGTGAATAGAAACATAACCATTAATATGTGGTGTGAAAATAAAACCTATATAAACTCAGCAAAAAAAGAAATGTCCCTTTTTCAGGACCCTGTCTTTCAAAGATAATTCGTAAAAATCAAAATAACTTCACAGATCTTCATTGTAAAGGGTTTAAACACTGTTTCCCATGCTTGTTCAAAGAACCATAAACAATTAACAGGTACAGGATGGCAACAACAACTGCCCGAGTTACACCAGGAACGCACAATCCCTCCATCAGTGCTCAGACTGTCCACAATAGGCTGAGAGAGGCTGGACTGAGGGCTTGTAGGCCTGTTGTAAGGCAGGTCCTCACAAGACATCCCCGGCAACAATGTTGCCTATGGGCACAAACCCACCCATCGCTGAACCAGACAGGACTGGCAAAAAGTGCTCTTCACTGACGAGTCGCAGTTGTCTCACCAGGGGTGATAGCCGGATTCGCGTTGATCATCGAAGGAATGAGCGTTACACCGAGGCCTGTACAGTCGTAACCAAAAGTTGAGAACGACACAAATATGAATTTCTTTAGAATATTAGATATTTTTTGTCAGATGTTACAATGGAATACTGAAGTATAATTATAAGCATTTCATAAGTGTCAAAGGATGCAAGAGTCAATATTTGCCGTGTTGACCCTTCTTTCTCAAGACCTCTGCAATCCGCCCTGGCCTGTTGTCAATGAACTTCTGGGCCACATCCTGACTGATGGCAGCCCATTCTTGCATAATCAATGCTTGGAGTTTGTCAGAATTTGTGGATTTTTGATTGTCCACCCGCCTCTTGAGGATTGACCACAAGTTCTCAATAGGATTAAGGTCTGGGGAGTTTCCTGGCCATGGACCCAACATATCGATGTTTTGTTCCCCAAGCCACTTAGTTATCACTTTTGCCTTATGGCAAGGTGCTCCATCATCCTGGAAAAGGCATTGTTCGTCCCCAAACTGTTCCTGGATGGTTGGAAGAAGTTGATCTCAGAGGTGTGTTCTTTATTCATGGCTGTGTTCTTAGGCAAAATTGTGAATGAGCCCACTCCCTTGCCTGAGAAGCAACCCCACACACAAATGGTCTCAGGATGCTTTACTATTGGCATGACACAGGACTGATGGTAGCACTCACCTTGTCTTCTCCGGACAAGCTTTTTTCCAAATGCCCCAAACAATCGGAAAGGGGATTCATCAGAGAAAATGACTTTACCCCAGTCCTCAGCAGTCCAATCCCTGTACCTTTTGCAGAATCTCAGTCTGTCCCTGATGTTTTTCCTGGACGGAAGTGGCTTCTTGGTTGCCCTTCTTGACACCAGGCCATCCTCCAAAAGTCTTCACCTCACTGTGCATGTAGATGCACTCACACCTGCCTGCTGCCATTCCTGAGCAAGCTCTATACTGGTGGTGCCCCGATCTCACAGCTGAATCAAATTTAGGAGACGGTCCTGGTGCTTGCTGGACTTTCTTGGGCGCTCTGAAGCCTTCTTCACAACAATTGAACCGCTCTCCTTAAAGTTCTTGATGATCCGATAAATGGTTGATTTAGGTGCCATCTTACTGGCAGCAATATCCTTGCCTGTGAAGCCCTTTTTTTGTGCAAAGCAATGATGATGGCACGTGTTTCCTTGCAGGTAACCATGGTTGACAGAGGAAGAACAATGATTCCAAGCACCACCCTCCTTTTGAAGCTTCCAGTCTGTTATTCGAACTCAATCAGCATGAGAGTGATCTCCAGCCTTGTCCTCATCAACACTCACACCTGTGTTAACGAGAGAAACACTGACATGTCATCTAGTCCTTCTGTGGCAGGGCTGAAATGCAGTGGAAATGTTTTTGGGGGGATTCAGTTCATTTGCATGGCAAAGGGGGACTTTGCAATTAATTGCAATTCATCTTATCACTCTTCATAACATTCTGGATAATATGCAAATTGCCATTACACAAACTGAGGTAGTAGACTTTGTGAAAATTAATATTTGTGTCATTCTCAAAACTTTTGGCCACAACTGTACTCTGGAGTGGGATCGATTTGGAGGTGGAGGGTCCGTCATGGTCTGGGGAGGTATGTCACAGCATCATCGGACTGAGCTTGTTGTCATTGTAGGCAATCTCAACGCTGTGCGTTACAGGGAAGACATCCTCCTCCCTCATGTGGTACGCTTCCTGCAGGCTCATCCTGACATGACCCTCCAGCATGACAATGCCACCAACTGTACTGCTCGTTCTGTGCGTGAGTTCCTGCAAGACAGGAATGTCAGTGTTCTGCCATGGCCAGCAAAGAGCCCGGATCTCAATCCCATTGAGCACGTCTGGGACCTGTTGGATCGGAGGGTGAGGGCTAGGGCCATTCCCCCCAGAAATGTCCGGGAAATTGCAGGTGCTTTGGTGGAAGAGTGGGGTAACATCTCACAGCAAGAACTGGCAAATCTGGTGCAGTTCATGAGGAGGAAACTTAATGCAGCTGGTAGCCACATCAGATACTGACTGTTACTTTTGATTTTGACTCCCCCCTTTGTTCAGGGACTCATTATTCCATTTATGTTAGTCACATGTCTGTGGAACTTGTTCAGTTTATGTCTTGAATGTTTTTATGTTCATACAAATATTTACACTAAGTTTTTTGAAAATAAACGCAGTTGATAGTGAGAGGACGTTTCTTTTTTTGCTGAGTTTACTTCTAGGAAATATTATCAAAAAGGATGCTCTGTGGTCAAATACGGAACATTGATGAATATGTTATTGTAAATAGTTTGAAAGAATGTATGCAGATCAGGGGTGGGCAACTGGCAGCGGCCCCCATTATGTAGGCCCACGGATACATTTCCAAATACCAAAACATAACATCAAATATTTACAGTACCATAGGACTGGTACTGTATATATATATATATATATTTAGGAACTCAGTCAGGGTCTCAGCTTACTGTTGAGAGTTAGAATAGTAGAATACACAAAGTGCAATTTCAAAAATGGGTTGTGCATCAGCAGTTCCTCTTTCTATGTCAGTCAGTAGCTAGGTTTCCATCCAGTTTGCAACAGATTTTCATGCAAATATTCAAAGATTTGTATAAAACAATATGAGCACTTTCCCACCAGGGATGTGTTTCAATTAAACTGACCTTTTGTGGATAAAAGGCTGTGCATGATGACGTAGTGCACGTAAAAATGTACTTTTGCAATTAGATTCCAATGGGTTTCCATCGCATTTTCAACTCTACTGATGGTTTTGTCACAAAACTGTTGTTATATAGTAAATATGCCTTATCTGGTCTTGGCAGATGTGCTCTAACCAACAGCTGGCAGATACAGTGCGGGTAGGCTACCTGCATTATGAGATTATTATAGATAAGAGATATTTATTTGTATTTGTCAAACGGCGGCCAAGCATTGATGTCAACAGAGTAAGACCCTCAATATTTATTGGAAAGGAGCATCAAGCTCATCACCTTGCACTATCACCCCCCTGTGAAGTTCATAACTTATTTAATCTGTAGTCTAAAAAACTGCATGCATTCCTAAGTCGTAGTGGGAGGACCACACAGCATATCATCGTGTGACTCCAAGTTTACTTCCATATGATGGTTATTGTTATTACATCATAAGGTGTTTCTACTGCCATTTCTTGCATAATTAATTTTACAGACACAAAAAGATCCCACCATGTCGAATAAACAAATTGTCTGTCGGCATTTATAAAATTGTACCGGCATTTCATGTTTCCATCAGCCCGGTCTTTACTTCATTCACGCGTCAGGTAATCAAATAGTTGGATGGAAATGTGGTTACTGACAGTCACTCAATTAAAAATTGTTTTAGATTGGTAAGTTATCTAAACTTGTAGTAATCATGGTTGAATTACCGACTGGGTGGTCCCCCATTCATTTTGTTAATCACTCTGTCTCAGATATCATATTAAAAACTGCTAACATTCTTTCCACTCTATGGAAAAATGTGTACAAGTGCAGGAATGTAGCAGTAAAACTTCACATTTTTCTCCACGCCCCATGGCAAAATTAGTAGAATTACATTAAATTAGTTATAAAATTACAAAATCTTCTTTCTGCCCCATGGCTGAATGCGTAGAATTGGAGCAAACGTGCTTTAAAATGGAAAAATGTTTCTGTTGTTGGGGGGGGGGGCAACAACATTTTGCTTAGGGCCGGCTCTGACTGCATGTGTGGGTACGGAGACCGACGGGCCACTGAGGCCCCTCATGATGAGTTAAGATTTTCTGTGGCACCCATCCCCGTTCAAAGTTGCCCGTCCCCAATATAGATAATGTGGGTGTTCAGTTGACAATGGAGGACCCAGACAGACCTTGCTGTATGACTCTGATTCTGTCCTGTGCAGTCCTCTGTCCTCCTTTGTCCTTCTTGGCCTTGGCTGTAGCAGCCATCTCCTTGGCATCGTACAGCTGTGCAGTGAGCACCAGGTACCTGTCGTTCTACACAACATCACATGACATAACCAGAGTGAAGGGAAACAGTACTACCCATCAAGTAGTGCCCAGTAGTTATAGTCCCTAGAACTTTCAGAAAAGTAGCCTGGGTGCCAGCCTGTTTCTGCTCTCTTGCGAACTCCTTATGGAATTGTCATGCTAAACATTCCATAATGTGTTGGCAAGAGTGCAGAAACAGAGTTGCACCCAGGCTATGAGAAAAGTAAGACCAGCTTAGATTGTCACCATTTATACAGTACATATCAGTGTAACAGGTGAATGTGTGACATGATTGCGGAGTTCAGCTTACCGGATCAAACTTCTCATCCAGTTCTGGGTTCCGTGTCTTCTTCCCACTCTGCTCCTCCTCTTCTTCGCTGCTCTCCTCACTGGACTGCTCTGCGTATCTAAGGATCCACTCCTTCACACTGGCTCCCTCATCCTTCACAGGCACCTGTCAACATGGAGATCACCATGGAGATGACTGATCATTCATTGACTCACAGACTCAGAATGTGTAGAAAATGTTTCCCATAATCTTACGTTGCCAGACTGTAAATGTCACATTTGCTCCGCATACTCTAAGCAACACAATAGGAAAGGGTGGATCAAGGCTATATTTTCCCCACCTTTGCAGGCTCTTTCATCGGCTCTTTGGGAGACTCAGGTTCGGGTGCTTGGGGTGCAGGCTGGAACTTTGGCTTGGTCTCATGGTTCTCTTCCTGCATCCTCTGACTGAAACCTGCAGGCAGCTCCTCTGGAGGAGAGGAGGGAATGAAAGAAAGCTAGAGTAAAACGAGTCAGTCAGAGGATCAGTGAAGAAGTTTACTGCGATAAGAGGGTAAATAAAACAGACAATTTGAAAATCAAAGTATAAGTACCATCTTTCAGGTTCAGGCAAAGCCAGTCGAGGGCAGAGTGCAGGTCTCCTCCATACAACACACTGCTTTTCATGGCTTCCTCAATGTGCTCCGTCTTAAACTTGAACTTCTGCAGAGCTAAGTAGAGATCCTGTATGACGCAATCACAGGCTACATCATGACAGTGTAACACAAAGCATATGACATTAGAATATATTAACAAAATACATATGACAGACATGTGAATAAAGGATTGTTTGTTACTGTGACACATGATGTTCTTTACCAGCAGTTTCTTGTTGGTGAGTCTTCCTGATATCGGTCCTTTGTCTCCATTCTCTTGCCTGAAATCATTGATCAGTTTGATGATCTTCTTCTCCAAGTCTGTTTGAATGACAACCTGTCACAGAAGTAAAACATTTCAGAACGTGTTTATAAAGTAGTAGGCTAATAACAGGGTTAAACATCAGTCTATTCTGCACACTTACTTTGAGTATAGACTTGTCAGTGACTCCTCCTGTGTCCACTTGTGCTGTGTTTGTGAGGCTGTAGGTCTTTGGACCTGTCAAACGAGTCAATGAAAGTGTCAGACTCACACAGATGGTTTAATTATGCCTGCCGTATGCCATCCAACATTGAATCATGTGTTACAGGCTATCATTACCCACCAGGGGTTTCTGACTCATAATAACAGCCACAGCCTTCTGAGACATTACTTTATATGACTGACATACCTTTTGGCTTGATATCTTTCACAGCAGCTTTAGCAGGAGTTGGCTTCTGCTTTTTCCCAGTAGTAGCAGGGTCAGCCACGCCGTTTCCAGCAGCAGGAACATTGTTGCCTGCTGCTGCTGGTTGGACTGTAGGGACAGTGGCTGATTTCTTCTTCTTTCCACCCATTCAGAAACGGTGATCTGTTGCCCTACAGGTCTAATAAATTGAAAAACATCTGCCAACAGCTAATTTCATATGTTTCTTAAAATATAACGATTGTTTGGCTACTCTAAAAACAGATAGATAGCTAGTAACGTTAGCTAGTTAGCAAACAGCTACACCTTGCAGGCACCGGTGAAAAGACACAAGCACTTCCAACGCAATCTGTTTGTCACGTTATAATAACACGTTATAACACCGCTCTACTAAACTAGTATATAGTCAGTTTAAACGATTGACTATTCAAGAGTGGAGTCGAGCATGTTTTCTATATTCATAATAATGCTGTGGCTAGTTTGCCAAATAATAAAACGCGTCTAAAATATTTTTCGCGAGTTATGAATTGGTAGTTTCCGGTTTCCGTAGCGGAAGTAATATTGTTGCATTGTGGGATTTGTGTGCTTTCATCTTGCAATCATGGCGGACGCCTTTGGAGACGATTTGTTCAGCGTGTTCGATGAAGAACAAACATCTTCAACTAAAAAGAAACCACCAATACCTGAAAAGGGGTATGTTAGTTATGGGTTTTCATTCGGTTAGAAAGTTATTTTCAATTCATATCAAATAAGAACACTCGCAAACAACATCTCGCATTGCTGGCTAGACAATGCTAACGACGTCTAGCTACTACGTTTTACAGCCCAATGCCTAACGTTACATTTGCACCGGTTTATGTTTAATCCCAGACTATTGGTTGTGAGACTGTTGTGTGCTTACCAGTTAGCTGATGATATGAACATTTGGCCACATTTTATTCGTTTAAATATTTAGTGTTAGTGATTTTAGATATAGTATAGTCGGAAGGTAACTATCAAACTAGGCAGTATTCTGCCTTCTCCCTACAGTCCTCAGACATTAACTTCGTCCACGACTGCCTCGTGAACTACATTACAATCCCGACGCTGTGTTAACGTTTAGACGCGTAGATACGCATTGCTTACAATATGGCTGGTATTAAAGATGGTAGATAAATGAAGCTGTTTTACTCAAGCCGTTTACTTTTGAAATAAATGGTCAGTTCCGGTCTGCTTAACGGGGTTGATCTTCTGTCTCAGGTGTAATCTTTCCCAAAATGCCATTCTGTACATTTTTTTTTTTTTTACACAGATCTTCCACTGTGTCCCTCATTCAGTTTGAACTTTGACCCTTCTCAAAGGACCACACTTTGGAAGATCAGCCAGATATGGCTGTGGAATAATAACCTGCCAAGATATGGGGCAGTAGTAAATATATATTTATATGTGGACACCCCTTCAAATGAGTGGATTTGGCAATTTCGGTCACACCCATTGCTGACAGGTGTAGAAAATAGAGCATACAGAGCTCAGTGACTTTCAGCTTGGCACTGTCCTAGTATGCCACCTTTCCAACAAGTCAGTATGTCAAGTTTCTGCCCTACTAAAGCTGCCCTTGTCAACTGTAAGTGCTGGAAATGCCTTGGAACCGTTACGGCTCAGCCGCAAAGTGGTAGGCAAGTTCACAGAACGGGAGTGCTGAAGCACGTAACAACCGTCTGGCCTCGGTTGCAACGCTCACTACCGAGTTCCAAGCTGCCTCCTGAAGCAACAACAGCTTCATGAAATGAGTTTCCATGGCCGAGCAGCAGCACACAAGCCCTAGAGCTCCATGAACATGGTTATGCATAACATTTTTAGAAGCATTAGACCAGAACCGTGATACTGTGAACAGTAGTCATGAAGCCAAGCGTCGGCTGGAGTGGTGTAAAGCTTGCCGCCATTGGACACTGGAGCACTGGAAAGGCGTTGTCTAGAGTGAATCACGCTTCACCATCTGGCAGTCCGACGGCCGAATCTCGCTTTGGCGGATGGCAGGAGAATGCTACCTGCACCAATGCATAGTGCCAACTGTAAAGTTAGGTGGAGGAGGAATAATGGTTTGGGCTAGGCCCCTTAGTTCCAGTGACTGGAAATTGTAACGCTTCAGCATACAATGACATTCTCGACAATTCTGTGCTTCCATCTTTGTGACAACAGTTTTGGGAAGGCACTTTTCTGTTTCAGCATGACAATGCCGCCATGCACAAATGAGGTCCATACAGAAATGGTTAGTCAAGATCGGTGTGAAATAACTAGACTGACTTGCACATGGCCCTAACCTTAACCCCATCAATCAACTTTGAGATGAATTGGAACGCCTACTGCGAGCCAGGCCTAATCGCCCAACATCAATGCCCAACCTCACTAATGCTCTTGTGGCTGAATGGAAGCAAGTCCACACGTCAATGTTCCAACGTCTAGTGAAAAGCCTTCCCAGAAGAGTGGAGGCTGTTATGGCAGCAAAAGGGTAACAAATCCAGATTAATGCCCATGATTTTGGAGTGAGATGTTAGACGAGCAGGTATCCACATACATTTGGTCGTGTAGTGTATCTAATCAATGGAAGATGTAATTGACGGAATTACTGATTTATTCTCACTTTTCAGGAAAGCAACCAGTAATAATGATAAAGGCGGTACGAACGAGCCCCCTGCTGCCAAGACCAAGAGGGAAGCAGACAACGACGGGACAGATGAGGTGGTGTTCGGGAAAAAGGCCAAGCTGGAGACTGTCTCTACAGAGGAGATCAAGTATGATGACGTGACTTTGAACAATTCTAGATTTGCTGCCTTAAGATCAGATATAGCTGCAGCATGGGTTTAAGTCCGGCCCACTGCAATTTCAGTGCACTCTTTCATCTCTACCGACTGCCGAGATTTGTAATTGTGTCAAGTGTTATGATTCCCTATTGGTGTAGAGACATGGCTTCATGGCTATATGATATGCAAATTAGAGCGATGTGTGAATTCTACTCATGGTTGGTTAATGGATTGAATGCTAATGAATATGAAATGGCCATCCCCAGTCTTGCAGACTGCATGCCCAAAGTGAAGGTGGAGCCGGTTGAGACAGTGGAAGGATGCAATCACGAGGTAAGAGCTTTCATAGATCTTTTGAAATATTAACAAAATATATATATATTTAAATTAATTTATGAAACCTGGGTATAGTCCAATATATCAACCGGCTTCCCCTTACTGACATTTCTGTTTTCCTTACCTGAACAGGTGGCTCTGCCAGCCAATGAGGAGTACACACAGCTTAAGCCTCGTGTGGGGAAAGCAGCCAAGGTAGTGTAACTGTAAATCTCTGTTGCGTGGATATGGTGAAAGCGCGGTCTGAAAATCAGGGCCTTAAACATTGCTTTGTCAAGTGACTCCAGTCCACCCATTTCTGTTCCTGCTAACGTCTTTCTGGTCTGTTTGGCAGGAGTACCCCTTCATTCTGGATCCCTTCCAACGTGAGGCCATTCTGTGTATAGACAACAACCAGTCAGTGCTTGTGTCTGCCCACACCTCTGCAGGAAAGACTGTCTGTGCAGAGTGAGTTTGACACACCGAGTGTGTGTTATTTTGGCTGTAAATTAGTTAATTTATTCATGTCACCGATTGGCTTGAGATTCCACTCACCTGATGTCCCAGGTAAAAATCAGTACCTGTACTTAGGACCTCAAAGGCCAGATTAGTGTATCTAGGCAGTCTCTTAAACACTTTCCCAAACCCACGTCTACCCCTCCTCCAGGTATGCCATAGCTCTAGCCCTGAGAGGGAAGCAGAGGGTCATCTTCACCAGCCCCATCAAGGCCCTGAGTAACCAGAAGTACAGAGAGATGTACGAAGAGTTTCAAGATGTTGGCTTGATGACCGGTGATGTCACCATCAACCCCACTGCCTCCTGCCTTGTCATGACCACTGAGGTACAACATCAGAGCTTTCCGTTATCATTCGATTATCATCACATTATCAACTCTGCACTCTGTCTGCTCAACTTGATATTGTCCTTGGCGCCGACCCCCACTCCGACCTCCGTCCCCTGCTCTCATCTGTCTGCTCTGCTCCATTCTATATTTTGGAGGGATAATGATCAAATGGAAGATGCATTTCTGTGGGCATTTGTGTGTACATTGGACAATAAAGTTAACTTCTCCTTATTGTTTCAGATTCTGAGAAGCATGTTGTACCGAGGGTCAGAGGTCATGAGAGAGGTGGCCTGGGTCATCTTTGATGAGATCCATTACATGAGAGATGCAGAGCGTGGTGTGGTCTGGGAGGAGACCATCATCCTGCTTCCTGACAATGTCCACTATGTCTTCCTGTCCGCCACTATCCCCAACGCCAAGCAGTTTGCTGAGTGGATCTGCCACCTCCACAAACAGGTGGGGTTTATTTCATTAACTTGGTCACTTACTTGACTTAACCCTTGGTTCCTATAAGAAGCGCAGGCTGTTGACGGATGTCCCACATCTTGTGCCTCCAGTGGTGTCCACCACATATCCTATTACTTTTAAAGACCTGTCCCCTCTGCACGGTCTAGTGACCATTCCCCTCTGTGCGGTCTAGTGACCGGTCCCCTCTGTGCGGTCTAGTGACCGGTCTGCCATCCCCCTGGCTGCCCAGTCTCACTCCAGTGCCAGTCTAACCTTGGTCAGCAGAAGGACTGGGCCGCAACACTGGCCGTTCCCTTTCGAAGGCTGAGCACACACTTGGAAAGAATTTACTGAATCGACTTAACTGTGAATAAATTGTTATTGTGATGAGATGCTAATACTTTACTGGTGACTTCCTCTTGTCCCCATGCAGCCCTGTCACGTGGTGTATACTGACTTTCGGCCCACCCCCCTGCAGCACTACATCTTCCCAGCAGGTGGCGACGGACTTCACCTTGTGGTGGATGAGAACGTAAGGACATCCACAATACCAGAGGTTTCCTCTCGTCTTGACTGTGACAACACGTTACCTTCTGCATTTACTTTTCACACTCTCACACAGATGATGCACACCCTGTCACGGTGGAAATACACTTAATTCACTTCCTTGTACAGTCATTTGATAGATGTATCCATAAAGATAAAGTGGAAATGTTTAGGAGCAGCAAGGGCTCAGTTGTGAAGTAAATGATCACACAAGCTCGCAGAACGGTACCGTTCCTCAATTTCTCAGTTGCAACGCTCACTACCAAGTTCCAACCCGCCTCTGGAAGCAATGTTAGCACAATAACTGTTAGTTGGGTGTTTGATGAAATGGGTTTCCATGGCCGAGCAGCCGCACATAAGCCTAAGATCACCATGCGCAATGCCAAGTGTTGGCTGGACTGGTGTAAAGCTCTGCACCATTGGAATCTTGAGCAGTGGAAAGGCATTGTCCGGAGTGATGAATCACGCTTCAAAATGTGCAATGATCGTGCAATGATCGGTAAGCTGCTCTGACAGCTGATACTTAAAGTTAGTAAGGTAGTAATGCTACCTGCCCCAATGCATAGTGCCAACTGTAAAGGAGGAATAGTGGTCTGGGGCTGTTTTTCATGGTTCGGGCTAGGTCTGTGTTAAGCATTGCTTGCATCACGCTGTTGTCCTAACAGGCCAGATGGGTTACAGTGATGAGAGCACACAAAAATCACTCCATTATTTAGGTTTGGTTTACAATGTCTGTCAGTGGGATGACTAAGCATGGTGTTAGTTACCTGGCTAAACATACAAGTAGCAGCTTAGTGATAGCCATTCACACCTCTGGGAATAGTAGCTTAGTGATAGCCATTCACACCTCTGGGAATAGTAGCTTAGTGATAGCCATTCACACCTCTGGGAATAGTAGCTTAGTGATAGCCATTCACACCTCTGGGAATATTAAGGCCGGATGTTGACTGTCGAGATTACTTAAACTGTTAGTTTTATCCTTAGAATAGAAATAAGCCCAGAGTTAGATATGTCCGTTTGTATTAGAATGTGAAATTGATCCAGAGTGTCTGATCGTGTCTACTCTTATTGATGTGATCTGTCTACTCTAGGGTCGGTTATTGATCCAGAGTGTCTGATCGTGTCTACTCTAGGGTCGGTTATTGATCCAGAGTGTCTGATCGTGTCTACTCTAGGGTCGGTTATTGATCCAGAGTGTCTGATTGTGTCTACTCTAGGGTCGGTTATTGATCGAGAGTATCTGATTGTGTCTACTCTAGGGTCGGTTATTGATCCAGAGTGTCTGATCGTGTCTACTCTAGGGTCGGTTATTGATCCAGAGTGTCTGATCGTGTCTACTCTAGGGTCGGTTATTGATCCAGAGTGTCTGATCGTGTCTACTCTAGGGTCGGTTATTGATCCAGAGTGTCTGATCGTTTCTACTCTAGGGTCTGTTATTGATCCAGAGTGTCTGATCGTGTCTACTCTAGGGTCGGTTATTGATCCAGTGTGTCTGATCGTGTCTTGTTTCCTCCAGGGAGAGTTCAGAGAGGACAACTTCAACACGGCCATGCAGGTGCTGAGAGACACAGGGGACTCTGGGGGCAGCAGCGGAGGTGGCAAGTGGGACAACAAGGGACGCAAAGGAGGAACACGAGGTGTGTGACTAACTGCCTATACTGCTGACCACAAGTACTAATGTGAGCAAAGCTTTGTCAGATGACTTAGTGTCATCTAAATTTGGGTTTCAAAATTCCTGGAATGTTATCCAAAATCCCCTGTTTTGTTCACTGTGTGTTTCCTTTAGGCCCGTCCAACGTGTTCAAGATCGTGAAGATGATCATGGAGAAGAACTTCCAGCCGGTTATCATCTTCAGCTTCAGTAAGAAGGAGTGCGAGGCCTACGCCCTGCAGGTGTCCAAGCTGGACTTCAACACAGGTAGCTATTCCCTCAGGGGGGGGGGCTGTCTTAATGAGAATTCATTAGAGCACACCATAGCAATGCACTCTGCAGTGGAAAACGGATGATTCTTATTGGACATGTTCAGGTAGTCTGCCTCCACCAGTCTGTTTTCCTCTACTTGGTGCTTGCTGCGTACAACCATGTACTTCCTCCAAGGGTGGGACGGGAATGTCAGGAATTTTGCTAACAGTGTTTTTAATAGTCGCCATCACTCAAGATTCAAACAGGGCCTAAAATTAACACCTGCCAGCTGCGGGTAGATTTCACCAGCCACGTTGGCGTGTGGTCAGGGCTCCACAGTGCTAGCATTCCATTTGCATAAAAAAAATGTATGGTATCTGTATAGTGTGGTGTCTCTGTGGGGGGGTGTCTGTATGGTGTGTGGCTCCACAGTGCTAGCACTTCACTCGCATTTGTAAATAAAAATTGTGGGGTGTCTGTATGGTGTGTGTGGGGTGTCTGTAATACCAGACTACACAACTTTTATTTACAAATGCGAGTGAAGTGCTAGCACTGTGGAGTGGGTGTCTGTATGTGTGGGTGGTGTCTGTATGGTGGGTAGTGTGTATGTAGGTGGTATCTGTATGTGTGGGTGGTGTCTGTATGGTGGGTAGTGTGCGTGTGTGTGTAGGTGGTATCTGTATGGTGTGTGGGGTGTCATTTCTTTGTAAAAAGGTATTTTGGAATCTACCAGCCACAAAATGTTAATTTTACCTGTACATGTAACTCACTGCTCTCTCTCATTTGCTCTCTTCGTGGTGTGACTAACAATACAAACTAAATCCACTGATTTGAAGGCAGAGCATGCCAGCCATGGGCTACATAAAAGCATACCACTCAACACTGGACTACACAACTTTTCTGTGTGTGCAGATATGTCCCAAATGGAAATCTAATCCCTACTTTTCACCAGGGCCCATTCAGAATACCTTTTGATACATAGCCATAGAATGGCGAGTAAACACTTGACGATACTCTGTGCCAGTATGTTATGCAGACTATGCTGATTCATTGCGCGATGATCCTGAGTAGCAGCAGCAGGATTTTTTAAATATTTTTTTATTTTACCTTTATTTTACTAGGCAAGTCAGTTAAGAACAAATTCTTATTTTCAATGACGGCCTAGGAACAGTGGGTTAACTGCCTGTTCAAGGGCAGAACGACAGATTTTGTACCTTGTCAGCTCGGGGATTTGAACTTGCAACCTTTCGGTTACTAGTCCAATGCTCTAACCACTAGGCTACCCTGATGATGAATCTAGGCTGCAGATTTAATTGGTTAACTGTGGAAAAACCCACGAGTCAGAGTACGTTCTGCGAAGCTAGTTGAAAGTTTGATTAAGTCAGCTAAGTGCAAGGGCACCAAATGTTCTCTGCCCACCGGCCAGACTAGGATGGCTGCGTATCCAGTGAGCCGACGGCTCCAGCAGACATCAATATGCCCCATTGTACTTTATCTGCTGCTTTTAGATCTCTTTTCCACTTACAGTGAAGAAATGCATTATGGGGTACTGCCCAGTCAGTCTCTGAGGGGGGAGAGACAACACAGTGTAATGATAAAGATGATGGAGCAGATAAATCTTGGCTTGATCCTACAGAGGTTTCTATCCCTCCATCCTGACCAGAGGCTGTTTGTACTAAAATAACAAATATTTTGACATTATTCCTCCCTTTGTTGTTGCGTTGCAACACACTGACGCTGATACATCTCGTGAAAGATTTTGTATTTACACAACCAATTTCGCTAAGCCGTGCGTGTGGTTTATGCAGAAGGTTTTAGAATTCCCCTCTCTCTCTCTCTCTCTCTCTCTCTCACAAAAACCTGTTTATCACCGTAGCAGTTCTTCAATAGCATCGTGATAAGGAGCAGCACTGTTGTAGTTTCGTCTGTTGTATTTATAGAAACAGAGCCGCTGGTCTGTTTTCAGGTTTAGGCAAATCCAGTGTTTCTTTAACTCTGTCCTCAGGACTCAAAGGGCTGCACATTTTGTTTTTTTGCCCTAGTACTCCACAGCTGATTCAACTAATCATCCAGCTTTGATTATTTAACTCAGCTGTGTAGTACTAGGGCAAAATAACAAAATGTGCAGCTCTTTGTGTCCCCGGAACGGCAAAGGTTGTAGTAATGCTATTGAGGATCATAGAGAGAAGGGAGCCTCGTGCATCAGTCTTTCTCCTCTCTCCCTCCTGACCCATGCCCATCTTTTTCTCTTTCCCCTCCCCCTCTAATGAACTTCTCTGGCTGGGGTTTAATCCTTTATGACATTGTTTCTGGAACTGTCAGGCATGGCTTTTCCTCTGACACTGCCCCTGGAACCAACCAACCAACAGCATCACAGACTGACTGGCTCTATGATGAGTAGTCACATGTTGAAGTGTCTGCTGCTGTCGTTAAATAAGTAGTCTATCACTTGACTAGGCTACCAAGAGAATCAGACTATGATAAATGGTCATATGTTTGTTTCTCAGGCTGACCTGGATGTCATCTGATTAACTGTATGGCGTGGTGTTCTGTGTGGTGTGTGGCGTGGTGTGGTGTGTGGCGTGGAGCCTGTATTGTGTGGCGTGGAGCCTGTATTGTGTGGCGTGGAGCCTGTATTGTGTGGCGTGGAGCCTGTATTGTGTGGCGTGGAGCCTGTATTGTGTGGCGTGGAGCCTGTATTGTGTGTGTGGCGTGGAGCCTGTATTGTGTGTGTGGCGTGGAGCCTGTATTGTGTGTGTGGCGTGGAGCCTGTATTGTGTGTGGTGCCTGTGTGTGTGGCGTGGAGCCTGTATTGTGTGTGTGTGTGTGTGTGTGTGTGGCCTGTATTGTGTGTGTGTGTGGAGCCTGTATTGTGTGTGTGTGTGTGTGTGTGGAGCCTGTATTGTGTGTGTGTGTGTGTGTGTGTGGAGCCTGTATTGTGTGTGTGTGTGTGTGTGTGTGTGTGAGCCTGTATTGTGTGTGTGTGGAGCCTGTATTGTTGTGTGTGTGTGTGTGTGTGTGTGTGGAGCCTGTATTGTGTGTGTGTGTGGAGCCTGTATTGTGTGTGTGTGTGGCGACGGTATTTGTGTGTGTGTGGCGCCTGTATTTGTGTGTGTGTGTGTGTGTGTGTGGCGCCTGTATTGTGTGTGTGTGTGGCGCCTGTATTGTGTGTGTGTGTGTGTGGCGCCTGTATTGTGTGTGTGTGTGGCGCCTGTATTGTGTGTGTGTGTGTGTGTGTGGCGCCTGTATTGTGTGTGTGTGTGTGGCGCCTGTATTGTGTGTGTGTGTGTGGCGCCTGTATTGTTGTGTGTGTGTGTGTGTGTGTGTGGCGCCTGTATTGTGTGTGTGTGTGTGTGTGTGTGTGGCGCCTGTATTGTGTGTGTGTGTGTGTGTGGCGCCCGCTTTGTGTGTGTGTGTGTGTGTGTGGCGCCTGTATTGTGTGTGTGTGTGGCGCCTGTGTGTGTGTGTGGCGCCTGTATTGTGTGTGTGTGGCGCCTGTATTGTGTGTGTGTGTGTGGCGCCTGTTTTGTGTGTGTGTGTGGCGCCTGTATTGTGTGTGTGTGTGTGTGTGGCGCCTGTATTGTGTGTGTGTGTGTGTGTGTGGCGCCTGTATTGTGTGTGTGTGTGTGTGTGGCGCCTGTATTGTGTGTGTGTGTGTGTGGAGCCTGTTGTGTGTGTGTGTGTGTGTGTGGAGCCTGTATTGTGTGTGTGTGTGGAGCCTGTATTGTGTGTGTGTGTGGAGCCTGTATTGTGTGTGTGTGTGTGTGGAGCCTGTATTGTGTGTGTGTGTGTGTGTGTGGCGCCTGTATTGTGTGTGTGTGTGGCGCCTGTTTTGTGTGTGTGTGTGTGTGTGGAGCCTGTATTGTGTGTGTGTGTGTGTGGCGCCTGTATTGTGTGTGTGTGTGTGTGTGTGTGTGGCGCCTGTATTGTGTGTGTGTGTGTGTGTGTGTGGCGCCTGTATTGTGTGTGTGTGTGTGTGTGTGTGTGTGTGTGTGGCGCCTGTATTGTGTGTGTGTGTGTGTGTGTGGCGCCTGTATTGTGTGTGTGTGTGTGGCGCCTGTATTGTGTGTGTGTGTGTGTGTGGCGCCTGTATTGTGTGTGTGTGTGGCGCCTGTATTGTGTGTGTGTGTGTGTGGCGCCTGTATTGTGTGTGTGTGTGTGTGGCGCCTGTGTGTGTGTGTGTGTGTGTGTGGCGCCTGTATTGTGTGTTGTGTGTGTGTGTGTGTGTGTGGCGCCTGTATTGTGTGTGTGTGTGTGTGTGGCGCCTGTATTGTGTGTGTGTGTGTGTGTGGCGCCTGTATTGTGTGTGTGTGTGTGTGGCGCCTGTATTGTGTGTGTGTGGCGCCTGTATTGTGTGTGTGTGGAGCCTGTATTGTGTGTGTGGAGCCTGTTGTGTTTGTGTGTGTGTGTGGAGCCTGTATTGTGTGTGTGTGTGGAGCTTGTAGTGTGTGTGTGTGTGTGT